>NW_021632344.1:0-41993 GCF_004799145.2 Neltuma alba | reverse complement strand
CCCACTCTCGTGTCCTTGGATCTAGCATTTTTAACCTACTCTACTCCTTCTATTCATTTAAAATCTGTACTCAATGTCCCGAATCTTGCTTTTAACCTTTTATCCCCTAGCAAGCTTACTCGCCAATTAAATTGTTGGGTCTCACTTTTTCCTGACCATTACTTGATACAGGATCTTTTGACGAAGAAGATTATTGGTAGGGGCTACGAATCTGGCAGGCATTACTTCCTTGATGATCAGGGGTCTCGTACGGTAGCTTGTACTGGTGGTGTCACTCCATTTGAAGCACATTGTCGTTTGGGTCATTTATCTTTATCCACTTTAAAAAAGGTTTATCCTCAGTTTCAGCATTTATCGTCTTTAGATTGTGAGTCATGTCAGTTTACTAAACATCATCGTCTACCGTTAGTGTCTAGAGTCAATAAACGGGCTTTGTCCCCTTTTGAGTTAGTGCACTCTAATATTTGGGGTCCGTGTCCAGTTGAGTCTAAAGGTGGTTTTAAATATTTGTCACATTTGTTGATGATTATTCCCGTACCACTTGGTTATATTTAATGAAAATTGTTCTGAGCTTGTCTCTCACTTTTGTACTTTTGTTGCCGAAATTAAAACTCAATTCAATACGCTTGTCCACACCTTGCGCAATGATAATGCTAAAGAATATTTTTTTGAATCCTTTCACTCTTTTATGCTTCAATATGGCATTCTTCATCAATCTTCTTGTGTGGATACATTGGCTCAAGATGGTGTGGCCGAAAGAAAAAATCGTCACTTATTAGAAGTGGTCGGTGCATTTTTATTTCAAATGCAGGTTCCAAAACCATTCTGGGCAGATGCGGTCTCCACAGCTTGCTTTCTTATTAATCGCATGCCCTCCTCTGTCCTTGATGGTAACATTCCTTACACCACTTTCTTTCCTTCCAAAGCTTTGTTCCCTATTGATCCTAAGATCTTTAGCTGTGATTGTTTTGTTCGGGATGTGCGTCCCACGGTCTCCAAATTGGACCCCAAGTCTCTTAAATGTGTCTTTCTTGGCTACTCTCGAGTTCAAAAGGGTTATCGATGTTTTTCTCCTACTTTGAATTGTTATCTGGTTTCAGTTGATGTCACTTTTCAAGAATCTGTTGCCTACTTTGCATCTAATGCTTCCGCTTCACCTTTTCCACCGGCGGAGGAGGATACCTTTCTGGTATATTCTGTTAGTCCAAGCTTACCACCAGCACCAGCTCCCGTATTGGCACCTGGTCAACCACTTTTGTCTCAGGTCTACACCAGACGTTTGAAGGAAACTACTCCTACTGTTGCACCACATTCTGCTCCACTATTATCTGCTTCATCATCTGATCCTGCAGCAAGCATCATGCACTCTGAGCCTGACCTTGCTCCAGGTCTAGATGCCGATCCCTCAATTGACTCTGAGACACCTCCTGTTCCAGATCTAGATCCCTCCCTTGATTTGCCCATTGCCCTTCGCAAAGGTAAACGTACTTGTGCCCATCCTATTTCTTCTTTTGTTTCATATAACCACCTCCCCTCTGTTTCTCGTGCCTTTGTTGCCTCTTTAGATACTATTTTAGTACCTAAATCCCTTCATGAAGCCTTGTCCCACTCGGGTTGGCATACTGCTATGGAAGAAGAGATGGCGGCCCTTTATTGTGCTGGCACATGGACCTTAGTAGATTTACCAGCAAGAAAGAAAGCTATTGGGTGTAAATGGGTGTTGACCCCTAAAGTTAAGGCGGATGGTACACTTGAACGCCTCAAGGCTTGCCTTGTCGCAAAAGGCTATGCTCAAAAGTATGGTATTGACTGCTCTGAGACTTTTTCCCCCGTGGCCAAGCTCTCTTCTGTTTGTCTGTTCATCTCTATGGCCGCTACCTATAGTTGGGATCTCCATCAATTAGATATCAAAAAAGCATTCTTGAACGGTGATCTCCTTGAAGAAGTGTATATGGAGCAACCACCAGGTTTTGTTGCTCAGGGGGAGCGTGGGAAGGTGTGTCGCCTTAAGAAATCACTCTATGGCTTAAAGCAAAGTCCTCGGGCATGGTTTGATAGATTTAGTACTGTTGTGAAGAACTTTGGCCTTTACCAGAGTAAGTGTGATCATTCTGTGTTCTATCAGCAAACAAGTGCTGGCATGATCCTACTGGTTGTATATGTCGATGACATTGTGATTACAGGAAACAATGCCTCGAGGATCTCATCTCTCAAGTCGTTCCTTAACTCACATTTCCAAACGAAGGATCTGGGTTCATTGAAGTATTTTCTGGGAATTGAAGTCATGAGGAGCAAGAAAGGCATCTTATTGACTCAGAGAAAGTATGTTCTTGATCTGCTGAAAGAAGAAACTGGGAAACTAGGGGCTGCCCCGACCAGCTTCCCTATGGTCTATAATCCTCTGCTTGATGTGATGGTAGCATACCATGTGAAAATCCTGATAAGGCTGCTAAGAGCAAGCCATTTGAAAATCTAGAGAGGTATAGGAGACTGATTGGGAAGTTGAATTACCTTACAGTAACCCATCCTGATATCACCTATCCAGTAAGTGTACTTAGCTAATTTATGGTTGCGCCAACTGTCTGACAATGGGAAGCCTTAGAGCATGTGTTACACTACTTGAAGGGATCCCTGGGTCGTGGGATATTGTACAAGAATCATGGTCACACAGACATTGAGTGCTTTTATGATGCTGATCATGGTGGGTCGAAAGCCACAAGACGATCTACTACAGGATACTGTGTTTTTATAGGAGGCAACTTGGTGTCCTGGAAAAGCAAGAAACAGAATGTGGTGTCATGATTGAGTGCAGAAGCGGAATACAGAGCCATGGCGCAATCTGTATGTGAGATAGTTTGGATATACCAGCTACTAAAGAGGTTGGTCTTAAAACCTCATTACCAGCAAAGCTGTAGTGTGATAATAAAGCAGCCCTACACATAGCTTCGAATTCGGTCTTTCATGAACGAACGAAACATATTGAGATTGACTGTCATTTCGTCTGAGACAAGCTCAAGGAAAACTTCATCTCTACAGGACATGTCAGATCCAGTGACCAGTTGGGTGATCTTCTCACCAAAGCTCTCAATGGGGTTCGAGTTGAATATCTTTGTAACAAGTTGGGCATGATTGACATCTATGCTCCAACTTGAGAGGGAGTGTAGAGATATTATAGGAGATATTATAAGATATGTAAATATCTTGTAATTAGTATATAGGATATGATATGATATGATTTCATAGTAATGAGCCATTAATACCTAGGCTCCTCTATTATATATAAATACCCAATCAAAGTATCAATAAAATACACAATTTTCATTCTCTAAATTACAGTTTGGAATGAAGTGGCGGTAAAATATTAATTACTCTAACATTCTTATTATTTTTCTCATAAGATCACGCTTCAACTAATTAAATATGGTTTTTTCATGCAGTCCTGTTTTGATGTTGATGAGACTTGAGAGAGGTATGTGCTAATGAAAGCTAGCACTCTTCTAAGAAAATTTCGTGCTGATCTAGTTAAATACTACATGAGAGATGATGATGAGAATATCATCCCAACATCACTTAGTTTATATGATGGTATCATCAATCAAGAACAATAGGATATTTTTTTTAGTCACATACAACTGAGCAATTTTAGGTAATAATAGACTTTTCCAACTGTAATTTATATGTAATTAACATATGTTAATATTAATAATTTTCATCTAAATAGGGATTAAGTAACAAAAATCAGTCCCGAGCGGTAAACATAAAATATCGCTATAGACAAGGACGAATAACATATGAACAAGTGGAGGAAAACTGGTATATGCATTAATAATTGCTTCATATGTATAACATTTGTTAGGATAATTTTTAACTTCAAATAATTTTAATTTGTAGATAAAGGAATCAAACTTAGATGCTAAAGAATTATCACGACATGTGTTGTGGTTAGTTGGTTGCACTAACAAGAATGGTGAAATTGTTCATGACGAGGTTAGAAGGGTTGCAAAGTATTGTATAAGTATTATATGTTCCATTAAGTAGTTTTTATTTAAATGATTCTATTTTATAAGAAATAATTTTATCATTCTTTTTTATGCTAGCAATCAATCACACAAGAATCACCAGATAAAGCCCAACGTATTGGACGTGATGATTTGCTTAGTAGAGCATTAAATCTCCTTGAAGTTCCTGGTCGTGTTCGGGGTATTGGTTTTGGAGTGACACTAACATCTTATTTTGGACCCCAAAAGTGCTGCAGCATAAATGAGATTTCACAATGAAAAGAGGAAAAGAATTCTTTCAAGCAGCAAATATAGGAACAATTTTTTGAGCAGACTCGTGTATTGCAACAACAAAAAATGGAATTAATGGAGCAGTTGCAGAGCTACATACAACATGGGGTGGGACCAAGTATTCGCACATGTGATAGCCCAAACGTAAAGGATAGTTGTACTTTGGTTCCTAAAATCCCTCTTCCTCCAATAAATTTTCTCAAGTTTTTTCTCTACTTAATTTTTAATTTCTTTATAATTTCTTCTTTATTGACTTTATTTATTTTATTTTTTTGTAGGGAAACTCAAATTGCAAGTTGTATTTAGATCAATCTTTTAAGCATGCAGTTGTTGTGGGTGTTGTCTACAACAATGGTACTAAAATTCTGCACAATTCACTATTGCCTCAGAACACAGTCCGTGTAAGGATTGATGTTTACACCAATAAAGATGCTCAATTACCATTTCCTACTCCAGATGAGCAAACAATGGTGAAAGATGATGTGGGTGCTTATGTTGCATGGCCTATAGGTCTCAGTGAGCCATTTTAAAAGGTAATAAATTTACTCTCTCTTTTTTTTTTACTTTTTCATTTATCTTATTAGAAATTTTTGATTTAGTTTGATGATTTTTATAAGTTACACAACAAAGGAGCAAACAAATTCAATTGGTTGACAACAACTCTAAGGGTTCAACAACTATATCGAAAAAGAAAGGCTCACAATCAACAAGTCAAATAGGTTAAAAACAAATTACCTCATATCATAATCAATTGGAATTGATTGCACCTAATTTTTTTCGAGAAGGAAATGGTATTCAAGTGGAGTTTGATAGGCACATCTACAGCACAAGTGACATATTTGATAATATTGATTGGTAGATGTTGAATGACATACTTCATCGTAGATGGGTTGGTGCTACGACTATTAACATATGGATTAGGTATTTCATCATTCTTATTATTTATCATTTAATGTTATTAGTTTTAATCAAATTATTTGTTTTTACATGAAGATGAAACATCCTTCCTTTAACCTCTCAGAGTACGTGTTTGGAAGTGATTTGACCAAGTTTTACTGCATTAATTCATGTCCAATTGCATGCTTTTAGAGGATTTAATTAGTTTGAAATGCATGTTTTGATGCAAATTGTAGTAATTTATAATTGTGGGATTAAATTCTTATTAAGCACTTTGTAGGGTTAAAATTGTCTAATTGTGCATCGTTTCAATTAATCATCATTTACAAAATTGAGTTGGATATTACAAGTGCTTAAATTGATTTTCAGGTCAAGGGTCAAGCGGGAAAAAAAAAATCTCCAAAGGACCTAAGTTCGAGAAAATTGCAGTTAAGGCCCAAAAAATTATAGAATTCCAAAAAAGGCCTAACTAAACACAACTATTGATTTTGGCCATTTAGTCGCGACGAAAAGGACGCTGACACAGAATCAGGTTTTAAATCTCATATTGTAATTCTGGGAAATATCACGCAAGTCAGCCACCTCTTACCGTGCAGACATTCCCATTTTCGTCTCCTAGGGTTCTTCAAGGGTTCTTGAGGTTCTTCTATTGATTCCCACCATTTTCTACACTTTTTCCACCTCATTCCATCAGTTTCTGCATCATCCATCATCCACCTTCTTCTATTATGGTTGGTACTATGATTTCAGAGCTTAGAAGAGCTATTTCTGAGGTCATGAGAGGCTAGGACGTTTTGCCCTGAGGAGTTTTGATGAAGGCCTAAGCTTGGGACTCAATTTGGGAAGTTTTACTTCATCTTTTCCATTACTTTAATAGTTTTTTAGTTATTCTTGGTTAGAATTTCTGTATTGCTGTTAAAGCTGAACTTTAATGATATGATCTTGTTATTTTGGATTGGATGCTGAGAATTTATGCTGTTGTGTTGGTTTGCAATGAGAATTCTGCATTTGGTCTTGTGAATTTGATTAGTTTCAATCCAAGTTCAGTTTTGATTAAACGTGATGTCTTGCTAGCATAATCGGTTATTATGTTCAAGTTGTTTTTACTATCGCATCAATCTCACCAAGTGTGCATTCATGAGAGTGGTTAGTTTTGTTGTGAGTCTTTAGGTCAAAGGTTTCATTAACAAATTAATTTACCTAAGTTTGGAAGGTTTTCTAAACTAGCTAAGATTGGTTTTCAAGTAAACTCCCTGTATATTTTGAAGTGATGAAGGTTTAATCAATTATCCAAGGGGCATTTCCATCAATTGAGTTTTCAAACTATCAATTTAATTGCTTTCTTCTGTTATTGTTTTAATTCACTAAAAGAAAAATACGCAAAAAGACTACTTCTTTTAATTGCAACTTAATTTGGTTTTACAATTCCCCCGATTTTATCTTTTCGCATCGTTTTGTCACTTAGATTACATAGGATCAAGTCAGGCTCCTTAAAGTGAACACGACCCGGATCATGCCACTATAGTGTATTCCTGTCCGAAATTGAATTGTTTTTGAGAGCCTATAACAACTAAGGCTTCATCAAACTGGCGTTGTTGTCGAGGAGCCATTGATTTGGTTCCTCGTGTAATTTTGGTGTCAACTTAAGTGTTGAGCTTGGGTTCAAACCATGTGATCGAGGTTGTCTAGTAGTTGCATTTGCATTTTAGTGTTTTCCAGTCTTTAGTGTTAAGCATAGTGTTTTTCTCTCTTACATAGAAAAATTTTAGAACACTCATAAATATCTTGATTTCTTTCAAGTTTTGCATTTGTGTTTCTTTTGTTAGTTGTCGCATCCAATAATATGGTAATTAGGAATAAGAATATTCCTAAATATTTAAAGACCAAAAATGACAAGGAGAAATAGAAGAATTTTGGTGGAAAATAATTCTTATAATTTTCCAGGCCAATTATGAAAAGTTTGACTAATTAAGGAAAATTGGTCAAGAATAATTATGGAATTAAAAGAAGACCCTCAAGTATCCAAGGTTTTTCCTAATTCCTCAGAAAAGTGGAAAAATCAATAAAGAGAAGGAAATTAGTTTTTCTTTTTATTTAATTATTGGAAAATTTAATTTGAGACAAAGAGGGCAATTTGGAAAGATAAAAATGAGGAGAATAATTTATGGATCTGACAGAAAATAATTACAGGGGCCAGAACACTGTAATTATAGAAAAGAAGTTGATAAGTCTCATTATTTGCATACATTTCTAGCCCTAAACTCATGCTTTTGCCATCTATAATTGCATACTTTGGGCATAATTAGCTTCCATTGTGCATAAGAGTTGGTGAGAGGAATTGTGAGGTTTTGCAGTTGTTTTTACATGTTTTTATATGATTTTATATGTGTGTACTTTTGATCCCTGCTTTGGTGTGAATTTCAGGGAGTTTCAGTTCTGTCTGACGTGCCACGGCGGATTTGGAAAGGTGCCATGACGGATTTCCAAAGGGACTCTCGGTAAAAAGCGTCGCGGCAGATGGACAGAGGCACCACGGCGGATTGGTAATTACATGAAGCTCAGGATCACTAATCAAAACAGCACCATACAGGCTAGGCGCCGCGGCGGATTAACGGAGGCGCTGCGGCGGATGACAGAAAATTTCAAATTTAAAAGCAGAGTCACGCACTTCAGCCAGAGAGACCGGATTTCAATTCTTCATTCATCTCCAGACGCGATTTCTTTGTTCTCTCCGCCCTCTCTCAATTCCTTTTTCCATTTTCATCCAAATTCATCAATTTCCACTGATCAACCATGAATCTTTCATCAATTCTTGTTGTTTCTACCCTAATCAAGAGTATGAGTAGCTGAATTTCCAAGTTCTTCTAGCAATGAAGTTGACCTGAGTTCATAGAGCTGAACAAGGAGTCATTTCAGATCTATTTTCCACTTTCTATTCTAAGATTCATTTGTTTCAGTTGAACAATTGTGATTAGAATGAAGGTTGAGTGGTTAGATTTATGTTTCTTGGAATTTAGATCTGATTGAACATTCAGATGTGAGTTGTGTCCTTTAATTCAGTTGAATAGAGGATTCTTTGTTGATTTGTAAATCTAATTCATTTTTACTTGGACTGTTGTTCTATAAATCTGAATTTTGGTTGAATAAATTGATGATTCACAGTTGTGATCATTCTTAGAGAATTGCAACTCGCTTCTCAAGTGTTCTTGTCAATTGATTTTCCTTCTCACAGATCAAGATAATGAATCTAGTAAGATAAATTGTTTCTGATCTGTGTTAAGAGAGATTTGAGCAGTAGCTGAATCTATCCATTTAATTGACATTAAGAGACTCCAAATTATAAGATTGAACAAGGAAGGTTGGATAAATTGCTAGGGGAACTACTATCTCTTATGTGAATCTTCTTTTGCATTTTACCTTTCATTAGATTTGTTTCTCGTTTCAATTTCTATTTTCTGAAACTCAAGCTTTCATCTTGGTAATTTGACAATTAAAAGTGAATTGTTAAGAATTGAAATACAACTTAAGGCTCCTTGAGAAGAATGACCTAGGTAGTGCCTCACTTGCTGCATTTCCCTAGTAAAACTTTGATTACCTAGCGACAAGGTTTATCAGAAGTTAAACCCAGAGTAAAAGTGCATCGATAAAGCAAGACTAGAGTCTTGCAATTCAAATGGTTCACACTTAGCCATGTGTCAAGCCTCTAATGGATGGTAATTAAAGCTTTCCAAGTGTCAAGCCACCAATGGAGAGGATCTTGACTTTGGAATTTAATTACATTATGATTTAAGTTAATTAAGAGAGAGGTTTAAGACTAATTAGGCACTTGACACTTGGCTCCTCATTAATGATGGTTGGTGGGATATTTTGGTGCATTGAATGAGCTTCTCCTCCCCTAAATTTGATCCATATTTCGTGCAAGGCATGAAGAGAGGGAAAAAGAGAGAGTTCAAAGGAAAACCAAGAGAAAGGCATCAACTTTAGTCATTCAATTAAGGATTCAAGGTGAGTTCTTAGTTCTAGATGTGTTCTTGCCTTGTTTTCCTTCTCTTTTATGGTTGAAAAATCTGTCTCCTCTCTCTTTAATGGTTGGCCGAACTGAATAATAAAAAGGGAAGAGAGTTTGGTGAAAGAGAGCCTTAATTATCGTTCGCTTAGAGGTTCTCGCTCAAAAATTTATCCAAGCTATGCAGTAATGCTAACTCGGGTCGTTCTCTTTTGGGAGCCTTAGTTAGATATCTAGGTTAGACTAATGCTATGCAGAGTAATGAAAAATGGGGTTTTTGGGTTTTTAACAATTAATGAAATGCCAAAACTAAATGCAATTAATTCAAATCTAAGTTACTATGTTTTTGGATTTTTCTAAGATAGTAGTAATGTAGTGGAAGTTAATGATATGTAATCTCTTGAATACAGCTTTGAAGCAATCATAGTTCAAAATAATTTTGGGAGTAGAAATCACCAAGTTTTCTAAATGAAAAACCTTAAAGAACTCTTTAAGTCTAGGATCTTAATCAATGTCACCCATTTCATAAGATCCTATTAAGCTCACTTAGTGTATGTATTAAGATTAATTAATGCACTTGGTTAAATGCAAGCCTAGATCAACTCAACAATCACACAATACCATGCAAGACAGAGAGTATCAAAAGAGTTGCATAGAAACATACATGTAACCACATGTATTGAAGCTCAAATTCAACATCAACTAGTCCAATACACAAAATAATCATCCAGAATTGATTACAACCATAATCAAAATAGTTCAGCTCAAATTTACAAATCCTAAGACCTAGAAATTCATAAACAAAGAACTAGAACTTATAGATGAAGCTAACTCCCCTTTGAAGCTCTTGGAACTCATGCTTCTTCCACCATATTCAAGAGTTAAGAAGCTTAGCTCGTCATAACTCTTGAATCAACTCCAACTAGGTATTGTTCTTCAGCCATGGCAGTAGCAGATGGAAGAAATGGAAATGGAATTAGGGTTTCTGAGGTGGAGATGAGAGAAGAAGATGAAAGAGACATAGGTGGAGGCTGAATAGTCATTGTCTCATCTCATCATACCCAAAATAGGGTTTCTAACCCGAAACTTGCGTGCATGGGTCGGTTCTTGGGATTGGGTAGGTCAAAATTTCCCAAAATGGTCAGGTCTGAGATTTGCTGATTTGAGAGGTTCGCCGTGGCGAAACATGGCAGAGAGCCTTGCTTCAACAGATGAGTTTCGCCGCGGCGAAGTAAGATGTTTGCCGCGGCGAACTCAGGCAGAGGGTCCTTTCCTGCTTCTTTTGCCTTGAGTTCTTCAATTCTGGCCCCAATCTTTAATGTCCTACAATAAGAAAGCAACAAATTGAAGTATCAATTGTCCTAGAAATCAATTGAATCCAATTAACAACCAATTATGACAATTTAATCCTCAAAATGACACTAACTTAAAGTAAGGACTCTAAATCTAAATTAAGCACAATTATCATTAAAAAGGGCCAGAAAGTATCACAAAATCATGGATAATGAGATGAAAAGATAATAATATCTTGAGCTCAATCAATTCCCCCATACTTAGACCTTTGTACTCCTGGACAAAGCTCAAGAATAATTCAAAGTGACACTAGCACAAAGAGAAACACTACCATGCTTTAAGATGAAAGCAGAAGATTAGAAAGAAACTCTCACAGGGTTGACATCAGTAAACAAGGATATGCTAAAAAAATGAGCACAATGGATAGTTAACTTAAAAGATTGATTAAGAAAGATCCATCTCACGGATAAGTGTTTCACTCTTAACTCACTTGTCTTTAGGGTTATTTCACTCCAAGTCTACTCAATCCAATTTCTACCATAGGCTTGTAATAATTCTACCTCTCCACCATGAGAAACAACTTTGCAAATCAAGAGGACTTTTAGGGGTCATAATTTGGAATGGGGGTCAGTCGGAATGAATGAAATGAGAATGAAAATAAAAATGAGTACAAACATACAAATTATTAAGACAAAATTAATCTAAATAAAAATTGGGAGAGAAGCTACTTATTTTTTTAATTTTTATATCTTTATCCCTTTCTTTTCTCTTCTCTTTTTTTTTTCTTTTTCTACCCTTTTTTATATACTTTTTTTTTCGTATGGAGCAACTTCTCTCTTCTTCTTTTTTTTTTTTAAGAAAGGTGATCGCCGCGGCTAAACAAGGGGGTCGCCGCGGTGAAGGCTCGCAGAGAGCCAGCTCTGTAGAAGGGCCCTGCTTCGCCGCGGCGAAACATAAGTTGGCCGCGGCGAAGTATGGCCGAATGACTTATTACTCGTGAAAGAGGAAGCTTCACTGTGGCGAAATAAGAAGTTGGCCACGGCGAAGGTTAACAGAAAGCGAAAATTCCTATGCAATTTCAACTCTTCAGCAACTAAACTCAAAATATTCACAATTAAACCAATCTAACAGTTCAAAAACACCTCAAAATCACCTAAATGCATGGATACACGAGAAGCATTTGCTAAAATCCACAATATAGACCTCCCCCACACTTAAACACAACATTGTCCTCAATTTGTGAACAATGGGAATCAGGGACAGCAAATATGAGATAATTCATTACAAGCACCAATCAAGCACAAAATAAGATAGGATAGAGATCAAAACTTCCAGGGGTTTTTATTGAATTTAACTATAACTACGCTACTTTCCTACTGAAAAGGGTTTCTCCCCCACACTCATTCAACATACAATGCACGAAACATAACAAGATTAATAATTAAGCAAAAGCATGTAAATGAGTAAAGGAAAGAAACTACCGGGTAGCTAAGGGGGTTTTTGGTTCTCATGGTAGAGCTTCAACTGATGGCCATTAACTTTAAAGTTTGCTCCAGTTTCCTCATTAAGAAGCTCCACCATTCCAAAATTATGCACCTTTGTGACTCTGTAAGGCCCATCCCAACGGGTATTGAACTTTCCTTGCTTAAATGTGAATCTGGCCTTAAACATCAGTACCTTGTCTCCCACCTTGAAGTTCTTCCGTAGGAGACCCTTATCATGCACCAATTTTGTCTGCTCCTTGTAAAGTCTAGAGCTCTCATAAGCCTCCAATCTCAGCTCCTCTAGCTCTTGCAGCTGCAACTTCCTCTCTACCCCAGAAGATTGCAAATCCATGTTGCATTGTTTGACTGCCCAATATGCCTTATGCTCCAACTCTACTGGTAGATGGCATGCTTTGCCAAAGACTAAGCGATAAGGAGACATTCCAATTGGCGACTTATAGGCAGTTCTGTAGGCCCACAATGCTTCCTCTAGTCTTAGGCTCCAATCTTTCTTGGATGGTTTGACTATCTTCTCCAGGACTTGTTTCACTTCTCGATTGGACACTTCAGCTTGGCCATTGGTTTGGGGGTGATATGCAGTGGAGACTTTGTGGGTGACACCAAATTTAGAAAACAAGTTATCTACCACCTTATTACAAAAATGGGTGCCTCTATCACTCACCACAGCCCTTGGAATCCCAAACCTACAGAAAATGTTGGACTTAAGAAACCTAGAAACCGCTTGGGCATCATCTTTTCTAGTAGGTACAGCCTCTATCCATTTGGAAACATAATCAACAGCTAGAAGAATGTATATAAAACCAAAGGACGGAGGAAAGGGGCCCATGAAATCAATTCCCCAAACATCAAAAATTTCACAAAACAATAAAGGTTGTTTAGGCATTTCATGTCTTTTACCTAACCCCCCAAAATGTTGACATTTGTCACAGGCCTGACAAAAGTCATAAGAATCTTTAAAAAGGGTAGGCCAGTAAAAACCAGAATCTAGAATTTTCCTAGATGTTCTCCTTGCACTGAAATGACCACCACAAACCATTGAATGGCAAGTTGCAATGATAGACTCAAACTCTTCACTAGGCACACACTTTCTTATAACTTGGTCACTACATATCCGCCATAAGTGAGGGGCATCCCAGATGTAGTGTCTCGATTCGCTTTGAAGTTTTTGTGCCTGGAATTTAGACATGAAAGGAGGGGTGAGTCCAGTTATAAGATAATTAACAATATGTGCATACCAAGGTTCTTTAACAGCTAAGGCACATAATACTGAATCAGGAAAAGAATCACAGGTGAGTTCAGAAGAGTCCACTCCCCGTGTATCATCTGGTAGCCTACTTAAGTGATCAGCTACATGGTTCTCAGCCCCTGCTCTATCCTTGATTTCAATGTCAAATTCCTGAAGAAGTAATGTCCACCTAATCAATCTTGGCTTCGATTGTGGTTTCTTAAGAAGATAGCGAACAGCTGCATGATCAGTGAAAACAGTCACATGAGAATTTAACAAGTAAGGTCTAAACTTCTCTAAAGCAAAAACAACTGCAAATAGCTCTTTTTCTGTTGTTGTATAGTTGACTTGAGCTGCATCCAGTGTTTTTGAAGCATAGGCAATGACTCTTGAGAGCTTCTCCTCCCTTTGACCTAACATAGCTGCTACAGTAAAATTAGAAGCATCACATGAAATCTCAAAGGGCAAAGTCCAGTTAGGTGCAACAAGAATAGGAGGAGAAATGAGCTTAGATTTTAGATCATCAAAAGCAGCTCTACAAGAATCATCAAAATCAAATTTCACATCTTTTTGTAAAAGCTTTGAGAGAGGTAAAGCAATCTTGCTAAAATCTTTTATAAACCGCCTATAGAATCCCGCATGACCCAAAAAATGATCTAATATATTTAACACAAGCAGGATAAGGCAAAGATGATATAACCTCAATCTTAGCTTTATCAACTTCAATTCCCTTTTTAGAAATCAAATGTCCTAGCACTATCCCTTCATTGACCATAAAATGACACTTTTCAAAGTTTAAGATCAAATTCTTTTCAATGTATCTTTTTAAAACCTTTTCAAGACTAGCAAGACAATCATCAAAAGAACCACCATAAACAGTAAAATCATCCATAAAGACTTCCATACATTTCTCTAAAAATTCACAGAATATAGCCATCATACAATGCTGGAAAGTCCCTGGAGCATTACATAACCCAAAAGGCATCCTTCGATAGGCGAAGGTACCAAAAGGGCATGTGAAAGTGGTTTTATCTTAGTCCTATTAATGAGCATTTTCCTGCCCAAAATATCTTCAAAATTTCAGACCAAGTGGAAGGGAAACAATTAGCCACATATGCAAGCTTATTTCACAAGCTTACTTGAGATATTTTGCAAAGTCATGATTAAACCTTATCCAACCAACTTGACCATGTGCATGGGCTTAGGGAGCACGAAATCCTCTGATTCTCTGGGCTAACCAAGTTCCCCAAATCTGGTTAGGAAGCAATGGGATTAATCTAGTTCAATCCCAACCGTAATCCTTTACCCGATTTGCTCCTTTTAGGCCTTTATTAGGAAAAATAGCTTGGAGCCTCTAAAAATTCATTTCTTTCCATGAAAAATCCACATTTAATATAAAAGTGTGAGCTAGAAAGTTTGGGTATTTTTCATAACCTCTAACTATTTATTTCACATTTTCTCCGAAATCGGGCTTTTACCGATAGAATTTCAGAAGTAAATTCCCCATAAATTATTTCCTTCACTTCTAGTGCTTGGGAACAATTTTACAAATTCACATATATATATCCAAGGAACTTAAGCATATTTTTCCTTAAATTATTGAGGCCCTTGTATAATTAAAATAATTATATTTCTTCAATTTTCACTATTTTCTTCAAAAATCACTATTTTTGAGAAATGTCGTAATAATTTATTTTGGGTTATTTTTACTCCCAAAATATCATATATGACTTAAAAACCCCTAATTTACCCTTTTTCCATTTTAAAGAAATTTTTGAGAAGTTTTCATAAATTTCTCATTTTGACCCTTAAGGGACTTGACATTGTCAGTCCGGCTCCCTTCTGGGTTTCTCAGCATTGTCAATGTATCTTCTATTGAATCTTAACTTAATCTTCTCAAGGTATACTTATAGAGAAAGGAATATCTCATCCCTCTCTCCTTAGTGACTTAATTAATTGAATAATATTTAATCAGAGTCGATTTTGTCGAATTCTTTTCTACTGGCTCACAACTCTGTCGATCTGTCTCTGGGTTTCATTCTTTCTCTTCCATCACGGAGATTTCCTCTAATTCTTCTTAAGCCAAAAATCAAACCTTAGACGGCTATTTTGACTTTCCCCGGATAGGGTATAAATAGGCTTTAAATTTAATTAAAGCTAACCTCGTTAGTTTCTGGGGATGAAATTAATTTTACAATCTGTGTAAATTCCTCAACTACTGTTTCCCAGTTTTTCCTCATTATTTGAGGCCGTCTCATAGCTTAAATAATTCAATTAAAATTACTATCTCAATTTGCTCAAAATCCTGGAATGGCTTCAGGGTATTTTCGTCATTTCTAGTCTTATATCGGCTCTGGGATCCTATTCTCGTTTTTCTAGAATTTTTCTAAGTCATTTGGGCCCTTTTTGCTAACTTTGAGCATTGGCTGACTAGAACTTTTATTATTTACAATTAGATCCCTACTTGGCCTAGAAATCTTTTCTTTGTAATTTGGTCCCTCCTTAGACTCAACCTTTGGAACCATCTCTTGCAAGTTTTTGGCATAACCTCTGGCCCTTAGTTGTTTCCAGTTCCTCATTCTTTAGTCCCCAAACACTATTGTTTTACACATTTGCCCTTGGAAAACCTCTTTTTCCTTCCGAGGGATCTCCAGGACTTTCGTTGCATTGGACTTAGTAATCATTCTTTCCTTCTGCTATTGCTTGTATCTATGAGCCAAAATTTGGGATGTTACATATAGACATATCTATTCATCATTCATTCATATCTTATACTCTTACACTCTATTCATTCATCCATTTAATTGAATTGCTCTGTGTACAAGGAATTTTTGCATCTCCTGACTGTGCATGCGAAGGAGGATTGAACCTTTAGTGCCTTATCAACCGGAGTTGGAGAGAGATTTGAGGAGGTTGAGGAAAGAGCATAAATTAGCCACTATTAGTTCCCACAATTCTGACCTACCCACTGGTGAAGAGGAGGAATACCCTATAGATACACTTGTAGAGATCCCCATCATGGAAGGTGCAGGTGGTACTGGGATGAACCCTAATGATATTAGGCAAAATGAACCAACTGGGGGCAATGGGGTGAATAGTAATGGACATGAGGGATCCAGTGAGAATATAGGATTCAATAGTACTAATTGGCCTCAAAAAGGGAGAACTATTAAAGACCTTACTCAGTCCGATGCTAATTTTGAACTGTTGCCTGGTGCTTTGCCTATTTTTGAAAATGATTTTAAGCTTAGAGGTCAATTTATACACTCACTTCCTAAGTTCAATGGTTTGTCAGGTGAAAATCCATATACCCATTTAAAGCATCTTCATATGTAATGCTTGTACACGAGGCCAGCTGGAGCAAGAATCGGAGACGTCTTGTGGAAAGTTTTCCACTGAGGAGAGCTTTTCTTGACAAATACTTCCCATCTACTAAGATCTCCACTTCCAGAAAGGAGATATCATCTGCTAAGTAAGAGGAAGAAGAGACTTTCTTCCATTTCTGGAGCCGATTCCATGATATGCTGACTAAGTGCCGGAACCACCAGATTATTGAGGAGCACCTTGTTTAGTATTTCTATAATGGTTTGTTGCCACATGATACTGAAGTGTTGGATGCTGCAGTTAACGGATCAGTTGAGCTAATAGAGCCATAAGCGGCTTGGGCCTTAATTTGCTCTTTTGCCTTGAATCGCCAACATGTGAGCCCTAGATATACTAGAGGGCACAAGGATGGTAATTAAAGCTTTCCAAGTGTCAAGCTACCAATGGAGAGGATCTTGACTTTGGAATTTAATTACATTATGATTTAATTTAATTAAGAGGAAAAATTCAAGAAGGAGTAGGCACTTGACACTTGGTATCTCATTAATGTAGGTAGATGAGATATTTTGGGAGCATTAAGTGAGGTCTTCCTCCCCCATTTTCAGAGCTATATTTCGTCTAAGGAGAGATCGGGAGAGAAAGGAGTGAGCTTGAAGTGGAAACAAGAAGAAAGCAACCATCTTGGATCAAGTAAGCTTGGAGCTAAGGTTGGTAGTTGATTCTATGTTATTCCTTGCTTGATTATCTTGTTTTTTATGCTTGAAAATTCTGGTTCTTTCCCTTTTATTGTGCTGGACGAAATAAATATAAAGAAGGGGCGGAAGTTTTGTTGTTCAAACTTGCTAGAACACCTCAAAGCATGAGAGATCCTAGTGGTTACAAGAGCTTATAGGTTGATTTTAAAGTGTTTTCTTTGTTATAATGCATGAGACCCATTTTGGCCAAAGCAAGATCTGGACCCTAAGATGTGTTTTTTAAAGTTTTGAGGCTTCTATTGTGTTCAAAATGGAAAATGGTAGAGGATAAACCTAAAGAACCTGTGTTGGAAGCCATAGAATCAAAGTTGCAATTTTTGTATTTTTAACCCTAATGATTCGGTCAAGCTAAAACTGAAAGAAGGAAATTTATTTTGTTAAATCCAAGTAGATATTTGGAATCTACATGAAAAATCATGTAGGAAGGAGTCAAGAGGGAATTTTTAGGGTTTATGGAAACCAACTCTAAAAATTCAAGAACAAATATGGAAGCTTTCAGGGGCTTAGGAGTTACTTGAGTTATGTTATTGATTCTTATGTGGAATGGTTGATGATTCTTGCTATCCTTTTTGTGGATTTTCATGTTAGGATTTGGCATTTGTGGAAGCAAGAAAGAAGAACAAGAAAATCAAAGAGCATTGGATTAAGGTAGTAAGATTTAATTAACCTTAATGTTGAATGTTGCATTGATTGCTATGCAATTTCATGTGCTATTATGTGGTTGAACTAAATGATGATGATGATAATGATTGTGTAGCTATACTCCTTGCTTTATGTGCCTTGACTATTGCATGTTAGAGTGCTACATGTATGAGGTAAAGTAGTTCCCTATTAATAGTAAAAGGTTGGAATGCTTGTAATTGATGCATAGTAATGTTTTGGTTGATTGATCTTGCTACTGGGATTTCTTAAAATCTCATCCCCCAAATGCAATCTAACATTTTAGGGCCTGAACTCCCAAGAGCAAGCTGTAGATTGAAGGCTAATTATGGTGTCACACCATAAAAATTCGTGGACTTTTGGTTATGTATAAATATCAATGGTTGGTGCTGTAATCTCTAAGCAGGATGTCAGTTTAGAGCCACGTTTTATTAAGTTATTGAATGAATCTCTGCACAAAATTTATTATGGTTAGAGTTGACATTGTGAGCTTCAAATTGAAAGGTAGCACGTTAAAATTGGCCAACTACACGATTTTTAATGATTTTTCAAAATTAAGGTCCAGAATCTGTAAAAAGGATTTTTGGCCAAATGGACAGAGGTGCATTTCACAAAACCTGACACTTTTTCAAATGGAATTGGTTCATAAGATTATTTTTCCTTGAAAAATCATTCAAAGAGAATTTTATAGAATTTTAAACCACTCCATTTTGATTTTTCTAGATTAAGTTATGAATTTTTTAAGTTGGGCCAGAAAACTGGATTTTTACCTGATGAACAGTAAAAATCCAAAAATCAGCGTTTTTTATGAATCTTTGAGCCTAAGACCATCCAATACGGTCTAAAATGGTTTTAATTAAATCCTTAGTAGATCCGATAATAAGGTGTGACATTTTTTGTATAAGAGCGGAGGTCTTGGCATAGGATAGAATGCTCTGCTTAGTTAATATGTCAGTTAAAAGGAAAATTGACATATTGTTGAAGAAGAATAGTACTGTCTAATTATTGGATGGTTCGACTATTATAATGTAGGACGAAGTAGAATGGCTTGTTGTGGCTGCAATAGTGACTCAAAGGTTCAATTAACCAGAGGAGACCAGGAGAACCTTTCCCTCCATGGTTCGATGAGGATGAGGACTACAACCTTGTAGCAAATTTCTACTATGATACTCTATGTCAGGCAGAGTAACCCTCTGCCTGACATAGCCACGGTTGCTTCTAATGATCCTCAGAGGATAGAGGTCATTAAAATATCTGATGATGATGGAGCTAGACCTAGTGAAGTCAAACTACTTCCAATTATGAAAGCATTTCACACCATAGAGGACCCAGCCAGGTATTTTAGAGAGAGGGACTGGTGCATTAAGCCCAACGAGAATCAGAATACCCATGTGCACCTGAGATATCTGGAGGATATCCGGAGGCTCTACCATTATGTGACTAAGGAAGATGCTACCCTAGAGATGATGGACTGGATATTAGCATTGCTTAGAGTACTCCCTCTGGCCTGGCCTTGGAAAAATGGTGTGAGAGACATCTATAGTCACATGGATAGTACTAGCTTCAACGATCTCATTGATGCCTTCGAGATCTTTGTAATACATTTCCTTGAGTTAGATGCCGAAGATTGGATCTTAATGACAATGGATATGCTCCCGTTCATATACTCATAGTAGAATGAGTTTTGTCATTCAGATTGGACATTGGGATCTGATGTTGAGTTAATGGACCCAGAGCCTTGAGAGTTTCACTATTTCCCATTTTGGGTAGTCAATTGAACTTTTGTAGCACTGACGTAGGACTTGTATTGTTATAGCTAACCATAGTAGGTTAGTCTGGCATGCTTCATTGCTATGTATGTTCCTAAGATGGCTATGTACGTTGAACTATATTGCTGTGACTGATGACTGATGCTTGAATGATGTATTATGAATGCATATGTTGTTAAATGGAATCTAAGCATGTTGTTTATTTTCTTGTTCCTCGAATATGCTATCTGTTTAGTTAGCGTATTGGTTAGAACTGATAAAACGCTTTGTCGGAGAGACCCTCAGGACTCGACATAAAGGTCCCTCCCGATCTGCTACAATTAATTTTAGATTGCTTAGAATAGCAATAAAAGGCTATTGGAGGGTTGAGGGCGGCACAAGCTAGTTAGGAACAAGAAAAAGACACCGTAATAGTAGTAGCGACAGTAGCAGCAGTGGCTAACCTCGACAAGAGGCAGCTAGAAGAAGAAAGTTTAGCAGCGTAAGCCACAAAACAATTGCCTAGATCTGTAATGCCAGCAGTAGACCCCGACAGCATCTAGCAGTGGATGATTCACTTTTTCAAGCACAATCTGCCATCTTTCAATGGAATGATTGACATCCAAGTAGCAGAGGACTGGATCAAGATTTTCAAAGTCCTGGACTGTCCAACTAAGTGGAAAGCCCAAATGGCAATTAACAAGTTAGAGAAAGATGCCGATCATTAGTGGAAGAATACCAAGATTCTTCTGGATGCTCGGAACACAAGAGTGACATAAGAAGTGCTCTTGGAGCAATTCCATAAGAGATACTTTTAAGGTCAGCCAGGGATGAAAAGAAAGCAGAATTCCTAACCCTGAAGAAGAAGGATAACAAAATATTTGATAAGTACCTAGCTAAGTTTATCCGTCTCTCTCTCACTACTCTAGTTAACTGCATTACCGAGGGGATGAGAGGTGGATGACCAAAAAGATGGTCAGAGGATTGAAGCAGTCCTTAAGGGAGATGGTTGTTCCTAGGCAGTTCGAGCACTTAAACAAGGCAGTTGAGGCCTGCCGAATTATGGAGAATAGCTTGAACCATCATCTGATGGTTAAGTCTACACCTAAGTCAAAAAAGAGAGATCAGGGTGGCACCTTTACCAATGCCAATAGGAAGAGAAAGAGGCAATAGGACAATCGAAAGAGTAAGAAGGGAGGCAAGTCCTCAAATGGCAAGGAATACCCAACCTACGGCAAGAGTCACGGTGATAGACCAGGTATGGCCAGACAGAATGTCTGCTACAATTATGGTAAGCTCGGACACTTCTCGAAAGGAAGTTCGTAGAATATAGCAAAGATAAGGTTGTGCACCCAAGGATGAGTATTTGTCATCACAGGGAAAGAAGCCCAGAAGTCTCAAGAAATGATCGAAGGAATGATCATTATTACGAACTTCCCAGTGATTGCAATGTTGAACAAGGGTGCTAATCATTTTCTTCTCTCATATGATTGTTTTAAGGGACTAAGCTTGGTTATGAGTATTGTTGTACTGCCTTAGACTTGATATGTATGCCTTCTATGAAGTTGATATGGTGATGAGATTGAATTGGTTGTCGTCCCATAATGGCAAGGACAAAACCATGATCCTACCCTCAAGAGAAATGGAGTAAATCCAGAGGTTAAGTTAAACTTCGTAACAGATGTCTAGACAAGCAATGGTATGATGAATGAAGCTACGTAAGACTAGCAGAGGTTAAGAGAAAAGTGTGTTTCGTCATGATAAACCAAGGGAATTAGTGGTGATAAAAAAATACAAAGTGATTACCAAAGGAGGTGGTAACTTCTATCACTGCAAATAAGGGTTCTGGTCATGACGGATGAACACAATAACTCTCAGATGTTGAGGTGGTATCACAACGAGACACAACAACTCTCAGAGGTCACAAAGAGTGAGATTAGTAGAAGTTAGAAAGAGAGAGGTAGCCACTAGTTAGAATTATCAGATTCCCCCTCAAGAGGAAGAGTAATGATGAGGAGTTAAATGAGACAGTTAGGCGTTGAGTCTTTACACCATTAAGAAGGTGTAAGTGGCAACCTAAGCTAGACAAACTCTTATAGCCTCGTTAGGGCTAGGGCATCATGATAGAGTAGCTATCTCAAGTCCTGCAATAGATGAATAGAAACTTTGAGACAGTGAAGTAAGATGGAGAGCTCCAGTGAAATGTCCTAAGGATCAAGAAGAAGAGGACGAGATAAATAGCTATGCAGGGAACTAGCTTAGAGGTTGGCATGTTCCCCTTAATGTTAAAGAGATACTCAGTCGCTTAGAGTTTAGGTTGAGAGGCACCCTTTTTTAAGGGATAAGGTCTTGGCTAGGAATTTTCCTAGAGAGGGTGGGAATTGGTCCTCCAGATTAGAATTTATGTTGCTCAAGATGGAGCAAGGTACCCTATCTGAGCAGGAAAAGCAGCCGAGATAGGGCAAGCGGAGTTGACCTTACCCAATGGAAGTATGACTAGCCAAGAATGAAGCTAGGCTTAGATGTATCTGAGCTTAGGAGAGTACTAGAGCAAGTAGAAAGAAGAAGAACCTCCAAGTCCTCTCCTTATAACTTCCAAAAGCAACTACGAACAAAAAGAGAGGCTTCCTTTTTAGGGATAAGATGCCTCGTTGGCACGCTACAGACATAGCAACCAGTAAGAGCTATACTCCTTGCATTTGAAATGCCAGGCATTATGCATGTTAGAGTATGCTCCTACTGAAAAGGAAAGTAGAGGAAAGAGAAGTTGCAAGTCCTCTCTCTATAACGTTTTAAAATAGTAAGAGATGGTAAGAGCAGCTGGAGGAATAAGAGAACTCCTAAGACAGATTGGCTTAGGCACCTAAAGAGACAAATAGGTAGCCTAGGGAATTGACATGAAGTCTAAGAGAATGGTATTGGTTCTTGGAATAGTTTTGGGAAATTATCAGTTAGGTGACCAACTGAGAGGAGGTGACTATACTTAGACCTACTGATTAATCTATTTTAATATTTCAGTTTGAATCCTTGTGTTCAGTTTGCTAATCAGTGATAATTGTTGATTAATTGAGTGCTTGGTATTATGTGGCTGTCGATTGACATTCAAAGGGCATTTGCATCATTCATTCATTTACACTCTAAGTGGTTTTCAGTAGTGTCTTAAGAGGTCTTAATTAACTTTGATTAAAGTGAGTTTTCATTAATTAGGACATTGGACCCAAGTGATTACTTAGGGTTTCCTTCAGACTTAGAGGTTTTCCAAACTCCCAATCATTCTAAAGAGTAGTGATAGCTGAGCTTTCATCATCAAGAGACTGTTTAACCATAATTCCCTTTTAATCCAAAACATTTCTTCATTCATTCAAAATACCAAAAATAGTTAATTTTCTGCAGTTTGCATTTGTTGCACCACTTTTAAAACAACTAAAACCCCCCTTTTTATAATGTTTTTGAAGCCCAATTTAGACTAGGATTTCCAATAACAAGCTCCTCGAGAAGAACGACTGGTTGCATCCTATACTATATTTTATCTGGTGCAACTCTCTTTCTTAACGATCCAGAAGGCAACAGTCCGGCACATCAATCAATGGCGCCGTTGCTGGGGAGCCATTAAATTGGTTCCCTAGTAATTGTTTTTCTTTACATTGTGATTTGGGTCGATTCTCGTAGAGTTTTAGTTTTTGAACTTAAATCTTAGATTTCATAGCATCAAAAGTTTTGAGAAATAGAACCAAATATCTTGTTTTTTTATACAGTTGCATTTGCATTTTTTGCATAGCATTTTGCATTTTATTCTAGCTTGATCGTGAGTGTTTTAGAACCAATTGCTTGAGATTTTGAACTCTGTGCATAGTTGTTCAGCATTTGGTTAAAGTACTTAGTATTTTTCTTCAAAGATTTTGTGAAAATAGCTCTCTATGACCTTGAGTCGCGACCTAAGTTTTTGAGTCACGACCTGACTTGTGGCTTGTCACGACCTCAACTTGCTATTATCCAATGGTGCTCTCGGTCTGTTTAAGTCGCGACCTCAACTTCCTTTTCTTTCAGGGTTGCTCTTTGTTCATTTAAGTCACGACTTGAAATTTTTCAAGTCGCAACCTGATCTGGTTTTCCACTGAAAATCTTCCTGAGTGTCCAGACTTACTCTTTTTGCATAACTTTGCTTTCTGCACATACTTTGAGAGTGTATAACACTTTATACACCTCAAACTCATTAAGCATTATTTGAAATCATTGAGTTTGCCTCAATTTTGAACTACACACTTGGTAAATACACAGTTTTGAACTTACATCTTTCTTGAACTCTATCTGTGCTTGAATTCTTGAGTAATTGTGCATGCTTAGAGCGCGTAGAGGCAGGAGAGGTAGACCTACCGCATCCCGTAGCCCACCTATTTTATGAGACCTAGCCCATTCATCTAGTGAGAGTGAGGAAGTAGAAGAAGAAATTATGGCTGAAGTACCTCCTCATGGTCCAAACAGTGGGAATGGGAATGGTAACCATAATAGACCTAATAATGGTGGTAATGAGGGGCAAGGAGAAAATAATGGTCAAAATAGGATTAATGAACAACCTAGGGGTAGAACCATTAAGGAACTAACTCAATCTGATGGGAACTTTGAATCTATGCCTAGTGCTTTTCCTACCTTCAATACAGATTTTGAAATTAAAGGTCAATTGATTCACTCATTGCCTAAGTTCCATGGTCTTGCAAGAGGAAACCCATACTTGCACCTTCGGACTCTTTATATGCAATGTTTGTCCATGAAGCCAGTAGGAGCCAGTATTGATGATGTCATATGGAAGGTTTTTCACTTATCTTTGGAAGGCAAAGCTAAAGAATGGTACATAAACCTGCCACTCTATGTGGACAATGCCTGTAAGTCATGGACCATTTTGAAGAAAGCATTCTTGGATAAATACTTTCCCTCCACAAAGATTTCAGCCGCCCGCAAGGAAATTTCAGTAGCTAAGCAAGAGCCATTTGAGACATTCTTTGAATTTTGGAGTCGATTTCAAGAGATGCTTACCTGGTGCCCCAACCATCAAATTCTTGAGGAGCACTTGATGCAATATTTCTATATGGGTTGTCAACATATGATGCACAAGTTTTGGATACCACTGCTAATGGGTCTGTGGAAAATATGGAACCAAGGGCTATATGGGAGTTAATAAGGACCTTTGCTCTTAATAGACAACATGTGAACGCAAGAGATTCAAGAGACCCCAAATCTGAAAGAGACCCCCTCTTGGTCAAGTTAGCACAAGACATGTCTAAACTTGCCAATACTGTTGAGAGTTTCCGTTCCAACAAGACTCAATCCCTTGCATTAGTAGCTATAAGTTGTGAATTTTGTAGTTCACCAATGCATACTACTGCTAATTGCCCTAGGCTAGTTGAAGAAGTGAATGCCATGTACCAAGAAAGAGAGGGGCAATATCAGAAAAGAAACCCCAACTCAAACACCTACAACCCCGGTTGGAGAGATCATCCAAAGTTCAAATGGGGTGGGGGAGCAAATAGACCAAACCAGTTCCAAGGCAATCAGTTCCACAATTCTGGGGCCTCCTCAAGGACATTTCTAGATCCTTCAAGAGCAGTGGTGACAACTCCACCTAACACCATGACATCTCAACCACAGCCAAGAAGTGATGACACTTCTTAGCTTTTAAAAAGCATGGCTACTCAGATGACAAACATAGAGGGGAGAAAGAAGGAAAGTGATGACAAGTTTGTTTCCATAACCACCATATTGCAAGGGATGCAGAAAGATAACTCAGATGTTCATAAGAAACTGGAGGAACTCACTTTAAAGAACACTGATATCACCAATCATTTGACCCAACTGTCTAATATGTTTAACAACATACAAGCTAAAAGTGGAGGCAGCATTCCCTCCAAAAAAGTGATCAATCCAAAGGGGCTCAACGCCATAACTCTAAGAAGTGGTAAAAAGGTTCACTTTGAAAGTGAAAAAGTAGACAAGGATGATTCTGCACAAGGGGTAGAGAGTCCTCCACTTTCCCCAATGAGACTTGGCAAGTCTGAGAGCTCCAAAGAAGAAGAGCTCATGATGAAGGCAAGAGCACACATTGAACCAGAAGAGAAGTCAACTCAAGCACAAGAAGAAGCATCTCAAGTAGCTGTGCCAGAAAATGAGAGCACTGTAGAGAGTTTGACTCACAAAGATAAACAAAAGAAGGACAAGCCAGAAACTAGCAACCAAGGAGCCTCTAAGCCAGTAGGTAAGGAGGTATGTGCTAAACATCTCCCTTTTCCTAAAGCCTATTTCTCTGGTAAGAAAAAGTTTGATGCTGAGTTTGCTACTATGCCTACACATTGTTTAACAAACTAGAAATCAATGTGTCCATAATTCAATTCTTAAGAGGGAATCCTAAATACTTTAAATTACTTAAGGAACTGTGTAATGACAAGTAAAGGTTTAGGCCCCTTGAGAGAATTCAGGTGAGTGCTAATGTGTCATCCTTATTTAAAGCTGAACTACCAGTTAAGTGTCAAGATCCTTGGTCTTACACCATCCCTTGCACCATAGGAAAGGTTCACATTAAGGAGCATTGTTAGATCTAGGTGCTGCCATAAATGTTATGCCCTGGTTGGTTTATTTGGCTCTAGGGATTAATGGGATCAAAGACACAAGTGTAGTAGTCCAACTAGCAGATAGGTCTATCAGGTATCCCAAGGGAATCATAGAAGACATTCTAGTACAAGTCAAGGACCTAGTTGTTGCACCTTACTATCGGATCTACTTAGGATTTAATTAAAACCATTTTAGACCACATTGGATGGTCTTAGGCTCAAAAATTCATGAAAAATGCTGATTTTCGGATTTTTACTGTTCATCAGGTAAAAATCCAATTTTCTAGTCCAACTTCAACAATTCATAACTTAATCTAAAAAAATCAAAATGGAGTGGTTCAAAATTCTATAAAAAGATCTTTGAATGATTTTTCAATGAAAAACAATCTTATGAACCAATTCTATTTGAAAAGTGTCAAGTTTTTGTGAAATTCACCTCTGTCCATTTGGCCAAAAATCCTTTTTACAGATTCTGAATCTTAAGTTTGAAAAATCATTAAAAATCATGTAGTTGGCTAATTTTAACGTGCTTCCTATCAATTTGAAGCTCAATATGTCAACTCTAAGTATACTAAATTTTGTGCATAGATTCATTCGGTAACTTAATAAAACGTGGCTCTAAACTGACATCCTGCTTAGAGATTACAACACCAACTATTGATATTTATACATAACCAAAAGTCCACGAATTTTTATGGTGTGACACCATAATTTAGCCTCCAATCTGTAGCTTGCACTTGGGATTTTCAGGCCCTAAAATGTTATATTGTATTTGGGGGATGAGATTTTAAGAAATCCCAGTAGCAAGATCAATCAACCAAAACATTCATATGCATCAATTACAAGCATTCCAACCTTTTGCTATTAATAGGGAACTACTTTACCTCATACATGTAGCACTCTAACATGTAATAACCAAGGCACATAAAGCAAGGAGTATAGCTACACAATCATCATCATCATTTAGTTCAACCACATAATAGCACATGAAATTGCATAGCAATCAATGCAACATTCAACATTAAGGTTAATTAAATCTTACTACCTTAATCCAATGCTCTTTGATTTTCATGTTCTCCTTTCTTGCTTCCAAAAATGCCAAACCCTAAAATGGCAATCAGCAAAAAAAGAAAGCAAGAATCATCAACCATTCCTCATAAAAATCAATAACATAACTCAAGTAACTCCTAAACCCCTTAAAGCTTTCATCTTTGTTCTTGAATTTTTAAAGTTGGTTTCCATAAACCCTAAAAATTTCCTCTTGACTCATTCCTACATGATTTTTTATGTAGATTCCAAATATCTACTTGGATTTAACAAAATAAAATTCCTTCTTTCAGTTTCAGCTTGGCCGAACCACTATGGTTCACTTTCTAAAAATTACAACTTTGATTCTATGGCTTCCAACACTTGTTCTTTAGGTTTACCCTACACTATTTTCCATTTTGAACATAATGGAAGCCTCAAAACTTTGAAAAACACATCCTAGGATCCAGATCTTGCTTTGGCCAAAATGGTTCTCATGCATTATAACAAAGAAAACACTTCAAAATCAACCTATAACCTCTTGTAACCACTAGGATCTCTCATGCTTTGAGGTGTTCTAGCAAGTTTGAACAACAAAAATTCCCTCCCTTCTTTATATTTATTTTGTCCAACACAATAAAAGGGAAAGAACCAGAATTTTCAACCATCAAAAACAAGAGAATCAAGCAAGGAACAACATAGAATCATCTACCAACCTTAACTCCAAGCTTACTTGATCCAAGATGGTTGCTTTCTTCTTGTTTCCACTTCAAGCCCACTCCTTTCTCTCCTGATCTCTCCTGGGACGAAATATAGATCTGAAAATAGGGAGGAAGACTTCACTTAATGCTCCCAAAATATCTCATCTACCCATATTAATAAGATGCTAAGTGTCAAGTGCCTACTCCTTCTTGAATTTTCCCTCTTAATTAACTTAAATCATAATGTAATTAAGTTCCAAAGTCAAGATCCTCTCTATTGGTAGCTTGACACTTGAAAAACTTTAATTACCATCCATTGAAGGCTTGACAAGTGGCAACTTATGGGCCAAGCAAAGTGCAAGACTCTAATTAACACTTTATCAGTGCAATTTTACTCCGGGTTTAACTTCTTTTCTATAATTACAGTGCTCTGGCCTTTGTAATTATTTTTTGTCAGATCCATAAATTATTCTCCTTATTTTATCTTTCCAAATTGCCCTCTTTATCTTAAAATTAATTTCCCAATAATTAAAAAAAAGAAAAACTAATTTCCTTCTCTTTAGTGATTTTTCCACTTTTCAAAGAAATTGAAAAAAATCTTGGATACTTGAGGGTCTTCTTTTAATTTCATAATCTCTTCTAATTCCTTGGGATATCATAGGAATTTTCTTGGGATTTTATCCTCCTTAAAAATATTTATTTGGAATTCTCCAAATAAAAGACCTTAAACTAGCTTAAATCGCCCTTAAATTCTTTTGTAATTTCTCTAAGGGCAATTTGGTTATAAAACTAATTTTATAATCCCATATAATTCTCAAAGGATATCATCCTTATTTTTTCTTAATTTTCTGAGACTTGAAAATATTTTTTCATAATTATTCTTGACCAATTTTTCTTAACTAGTCAAACTTTTCATAATCGACTTGGAAAATTATAATAATTATTTTCCATCAGAAATCTTCTATTTCTCCTTATTCTTTTTGACCCTTAATTATTTAGGAATATCCTTATTCCTAAATGCCATATTACTGGATGTGACATTTCTCCTCCTCCAAATAAATTTCGTCCTCGAAATTTGAAGCGTATCTTATTGGAAAAGTTCAGGATACTTTTCCTCTATCTTAGTCTCCATCTCTCTCGTAGCTTTTTCTAGTGTAAGACCTTTCCAGACAACCTCGACTAGTAGAAACTGCCTGTTTCTCAGCTGTTCGATTTTTTGATCAATGATTTGCTCTACTCTGATCTCAAAAGACGAGTTGTCTTGGAGCACAATGTCATCATCGCTTATGACATGTGTTAGGTCTAAACGGTACTTTTTTCATTAGGAGACATGGAAGACATCATGAATTAGACTTAAATTCGGGGGAAGGGTCACTTATAATCTACTGTCCAGTCTTGGACAAAATTTGGAACGGTCCACTATAGTTTGAACTTAACTTCTTAAACTTTAGGGATTGACCGACTTCTGTTGTTGGTTACACTCTAATCACCAACCTCAATCTTTAACGGTCTCCTTTAATGTCTGAGTAGCTCTTTTATCTACTTTGAGCCGTTAAAAGTCTTTGCTAAATAAGTTTAATCTACTGGAAAGTCTAATCCACTATATTAGGACCATACTTACTTCTTTCATTAAGCTCTATCCTGCACAAAGAAGATCTACACTTTCTCCCATAGAGTGCTTCATATGGTGCCATTCATAATACTTACATGCAAACTAACATCTTAAGCAAATTCGACTAACGGTAAGTACATATCCTAGTTACCACTGAAATCAAGCACATGTGCGTGTAGCATATCTTCTAACATCCACATCATTTTTTTGTGTCTGCCCATCCGTCTCAGGATGGTAGGCTATATTGAAGTTGAGAGTAGTGTCCATTTCTTTCATAAGGACCTCCAAAACTTCAAGTAAATCTCGAGTCTTAGTCTAAAACCATACTGCTTAGGACATTTAGTAGCCTAACAGCTTCCTTAACTTTCATCTTCTATTATCTACTAGACTTAGTGTATTCTTGCCAAAATGGCTAACATTTCTGGCTTTTGCACTTTCTCACATTTTTCCTAGGGTTACCCTTCCTTGGGCTACTCTTGCCTGAGACACTTAACTAAACAGTACTAACGGGAAACTAAGGCACTGATTTTGATAGGCTCAACCCTGGTACTTTGCTGTCTTAGATCCCTTTCCTAATCTGTCTTTAGTCGGGTCTTTTCTGCTTACATTCTTGTCTCTCACCTCATCTTAAGGATTTATCCATCAATACTCCGTCTGTCTCTGTATCACATGGGTTCTTCCTGTATCTAAAGCTAGCCTGAATGTTTCTTTTTCAGGTCTTATGGCTCTAACTCCTCTAACTTTGGCTTTCCTCTATTAATCAGAAGGAAATTGAATCTAGCCATAATTAGGTTTTCTGGAAGGAAGTCGTGGGTACTCTCTCGGCATCGGTTTACAGCTGAAGGACGTTTCCACATCCTCAACTCATCCCTGGTCCTTATCTTCCTAAAGTGGTACCATACTCTTAAGATCTTTGGGAGACTTTTGACCATAAGACTAAGTATAGTCACCTCCTCTCAGTTGGTTACCTAACTGATAATTCCTCAAAACTGTTCCAAGAACCAATACCATTCTCTTAGACTTCATGTCAATTCCCTAGGCTACCTATTTGTCTCTTTAGGTGCCTAAGCCAATTTGTCTTAGGAGTTCTCTTATTCCTCCAGCTGCTCTTACCATCTCTTACTGTTTTAAAACGTTATAGAGAGATGACTTGCAACTTCTCTTTCCTTTACTTCCATTTTCAGTAGGAGCATACTCTAACATGCATAATGTCTGGCATTTTAATGCAAGGAGTGTAAGCTCTTACTGGTTGCTATGTCCGTAGCGTGCCAACTAGACATCTTATCCCTACAAGAGGGAGCCTCTTTTCCTGTTTGCAGCTGCTTCTGGAAGTCATAGGGAGAGGACTTGGAGGTTCTTCTTCTTTCTACTTGCTCTAGTATTTTGCTAAGCTCAGATATGTCACATCCAGCATTATGGTAATTAGAAATAAGAAATATCCTCAAATTATTGAGGATTAAAATGATAAGGAGAAATAGAAGAATTTTAGTGAAAAATAATTACTATAATTTTTCTTAAGCCAATTATAGGAATTTGACTAATTAAGAAAAATTGGTCAAATGTAAATAAGAAAAAAATATTTCCAAGCCTTAGAAAATTAAGGAAAAATAAGGATAATATCCTTTGAGAGTTATATGAAATTATAAAGTTGGTTTTATGACCAAATTACCCTTAGAGAAATTATAAGAGAATTTAAGGGTGATTTAGGCTAATTAAGGGATTTTATTTGGAAAATTCCAAATAAATATTTTTAAGCAGAATAAAATTCCAAGAAAATTCCTATGACATCCCAAGGAATTATAAGAGATTATGGAATTAAATGAAGACTCTTAAGTATCCAAGATTTTTCCAAATACTTGTGAAAAGTGGAAAAATCCCTAAAGAGGAGGAAATTAATTTTCCTTTTTATTTAATTATTAGGAAATTAATTTTGAGGCAAAGAGGGCAATTTGGGAAGATAAAAATGAGGAAAATAAATTAAGGATCTGACAGAAAATAGTTACAGAGGCCAAACTACTGTAGTTATAGAAAGGAAGTTAAACTCAGAACCAGAGTATACTGATAAAGCAAGACTAGTGTCTTACAAATCAAATGGATCACATTGAGCCATGTGTCAAGCCCTTAATTGAGAGGATTTGAACTTGCCAAGTGTCACTCCTCAAATGGAGAGAATCTTGACTTTTGGTAATTAATTTCCTTTGGATTTTGTTAATTAAGAAAGAGAAAGCAAGATTAAAGAGGGTAATGACACTTGGATTCTCATTAAAGAGGGTGGTTGGGATATTTTGGCTCATTAAACAAGCTCATCTCCTCCTCATTTTCAGATGTGAGTTGAATCGACCATTCGAGTATTCCAAATTGCATGAGAAAAACGCTAGGAGAGGCATCTAAAATATATAGATGTGGTATATATCCATGTATATTGAATTGTGAATACAGAAATGATAGAATTATTTATGACTGGACAAAATATGGGTATCTGAAATACAAAGGCCAAGGGAGGAAAGGAGAGAAAAGAGAGGGTTTTAAAGAAGGAACAAGGAAAAGCTAGCATCTTTGACCATACAACCAAGGATTTAAGGTTAGTTCTTGGTTCTAGATAGGTTCTTGCTTTGTTTTCTTTCTTTCTATGGTTGAAAAATCTATTTCTCCTCTCCTTTGGGTGTTGGCCGAACTAGTTATTTTAAGGGGAAGGAAGTTTTGTTGATCACACTTGCTAAGACACATCAAAACATGTTAGTTCCTAGTGTTTGCAAGTGGCTATAGGTTGTTTTGAAGCATTTTTCTTGGTTGGTTCTTTAGATGTTCATTTCAGCCAAGATGATTGATTGAGCTCAAATTATTAGTTTCTTTTCATATCATTATCCATGATTTTGTCATCCTTTCTGGTCCTTTTTAATGAAATTTGTGCTTAACTGAGATTTATGGTTCTTACTTTAAGTTAGTGTCATTTTGAGGATTAAATTGTCATAATTGGTTGTTAATTGGATTCAATTGACTTCTAGGACAATTGATACTTCATTTTGTTATTTTTTATTGTAGGACACTAAAGATTTGGAGCCAGAATTGAAGAACTCAAGGCAAAAGAAGCAAGAGAAGATCCTCTGCCTAAGTTCGCCGCGGCCAACATCTCACTTCGCCGCGGCAAAAATCCATCCGTGAAGACAGGTCTCTGCCATGTTTCGCCGCGGCGAACCTCTCGAAGCAGCAAATCTCAGACCCGACCATTTCGGGAAATTTTGACCTACCCATTCCCAAAAACCGACCCAAGCACGTAAGTTTCGGGTTAGAAACCCTATTTTGGGTATGATGAGGGGGGATGACCATTATTGAGCCACCATCTACGTATTTTCCATCCTCCTCTCTCATTTCCACCTCAGAAACCCTAATCCCATTTCCATTTCTCCCATCTGCTGCTGCCATGGCTGAAGAACAATACCTAGTTGGAGTTGATTCAAGAGTTATGACTAGCTAAGCTTCTCAACTCTTGAATATGGTGGAAGAAGCATGAGTTCACAAAGCTTCAAAGGGGAGTTAGCTTCATCTATAAGTTCTAGTTCTTTGTTTATGAATTTCTAGGTCTTAGGATTTGTAAATTTGGGCTGAACTATTTTGATTATGGTTGTAATCAATTCTGGATGATTGTTTTGTGTATTGGATTATTAGTGTTGAATTTGAGCTTCAATACATGTGGTTACATGTATGTTTTTATGCAACTCTTTTGATACTCTCTGTCTTGCATGGTAATGTGTGATTGTTGAGTTGATCTAGGCTTGCATTTAACCAAGTGCATTAATTAATCTTAATACACACACTAAGTGAGCTTAATAGGATCTTATGAAATGGGTACCATTGATTAAGATCCTAGACTTAAAGAGTTCTTTAAGGTTTTTCATTTAGAAAACTTGGTGATTTCTACTCCCATAATTATTTTGAACTATGATTGCTTCAAAGCTATATTCAAGAGATTACATATCATTAACTTCACTTCATTACTACTATCTTAGAAAAATCCAAAAACATAGTCACTTAGATTTGAATTAATTGCATTTAGTTTTAGCATTTCATTAATGGATAAAAACACCAAAAACCCCTTTTTCATTACTCTGCATAGCATTAATCTAACTTAGACATCTAATTTAGGCTCCCAAAAGAGAACGACCCGAGTTTGCACTACTGCATAGCTTGGATAAATTTTGAGCGAGAACCTCTAAGCGAACGACAAGAAAAGGCTCTCTTTCAATGATGAATGTCACATCAAGCATTATGATAATTAGAGATAAGAAATATTCTCAAATTATTGAGGATTAAAAATAATAAGGAAAAGTCAAAGAATTTTGATGGAAAATAATTACAGTAATTTTCCAAGCCAATTATAGGAAATTGACTAATTAAAGAAAATTGGTCAAATGTAAATAAGGAAAAATATTTTTGAGCCATGGAAAATTAAGGAAAAATAGGTATAATATCCTTTGAGAGTTATATGAAATTATAAAGTTGGTTTTATGACCAAATTACCCTTAGAGAGATTATAAGAGAATTTAAGGGTGATTTAGGCTAATTGAGGGATTTTATTTGGAAAATTCCAAATAAATATTTTAAGAGGAATAAAATTCCAAGAAAATTTCTATGAGATCCCAAGGAATTATAAGGAATTATGGAATTAAATGGAAACCCTCAAGTGTCCAAGATTTTTCCAAATAAATGTGAAAAGTGGAAAAATCCCTAAAGAGAAGGAAATTAATTTTCCTTTTTATCTAAATATTAGGAAATTAATTTTGAGACAAAGAGGGCAATTTGGGAAGATAATAATGAGGAGAATAAATTAAGGATTTGATAGAAAATAATTACAGAGACTAAGTTACTGTAATTATAGAAAAGAAGTTAAACTCAGAGCCTAAAGTATACCGATAAAGCAAGATTGGTGTCTTGCAAATCCAAGGGATCCTATTAAGCCATGTGTCAAGCTCTTGAAGGAGAAGATTTGAATTAGCCAAGTGTCATTCCATGAATGGAGAGGATTTTGACTTTAGTAAATAATTTCATTTGGAATTATGTTAATTAAGAGAGAGGAATCAAGACTTGGTAGGGTAATGACACTTGGACTATCATTAAAGAAGGTAGTTGGGATATTTTGAAGCCTTAATCAAGCTCTTCTCTCCCCATTTTCAGATGTTCATTTCGTGCAAGGGAGAAAAATAGAGAAAAAGAGAGAGTTTGAGAAGAAACAAGGAGAAAGGGAGCACTTTTGATCATCCTAGCAAGGTTTCAAGGTTAGATCTTGGTCCTAGAAGTGTTCTTGCTTTGGTTTCTTTCATTTTTATGGTTTAAAATCTGTCTCTTCCCTCTCTTAATGTGGACCAAACTGATTAATAAAAAGGGGAAAGAAGTTTTGATCATAACACTTGCTAAGACACAACAACACAAGCTAGATCCTAGTGTTGGCAAGTGAGTTTAAGTGATTTTAAAACATTTTTCATGGTTGTTGTTGTGAGAGTTATTTTCGGCCAAGTGAAGAACTGGACCCTAGGATGAGCTTTTCATTGTTTTAAGGCTTCCATGATGCTTAAAATGAGGAATGGTGTAGGGTAGACTAAAAGAAACAAGTGTTGGAAGCCTAAAAGCAAAGCTGAAAATTTTGGGTCAAAACCTCTAGTGGTTTGGTCGGTTTGTGGCTGGAAGAATCAGTTTTATTTTCACAAATCTAAGCCCATTTTTGGAAGCTACATGAAAATCCATGTAAGAACAAGTTAAGGAGTGATTTTTAGGGTTAAAAAGAACCAAATCTAAAACTAGTGAACAAAGGAGGGAACTTTATGGTTCAAGAATCATTTTGATGTATGTTCTTGCTTTTTCATGGTTGGATAATGATTCTTGCTGCCATTTTTGTTGGATCACATGGTTAGGGTTTGATATTTGCCAAGGGAAAGAGGAGAAGGAAGAAAGGCTAAGACTTTTGGAGCAAGGTAGTAAGTTAAACCTAGCTACTACCACTAACTAGCATTGTTGATTATTGTATGGTTAATTACTATTATTGTGATTGAGCTCTCTTGATTGTTATGTGGCTGCTCTTTATAGTATCTTGCTTTGGCCTTTGCATGATTGAGTTTGCCAAATGATAAGCATGTTAGTTCATCCATAGTAGCTAATGTGATCATGCATAATAATGATGCCTGCTTGGTGATATAGTTGGTTAATTTACTACTGGGATTTCCAAAAATCTCATCCCCCAAGAATCATGTAACATTTTAGGGCCTGAATCTTCAAAAGGGAAGCTGTAGATTGAAGGTTGATTTGTGGAGTTTAGCCACAAAATTCATGAGCTTATTTTGGTTATGTAAATATTAAACTAACAGTGCTGGAAGCACACTGACTCTGACCAGTTCATGTGACTTTTTGATTATGTTCCCGAATGCATTAAATCGTGAAATTTGGCTTGATGAAAGATGACATCCTGAGCTTCAAATTGATAGCTAATACGTTAAAAATGAACCAGTATACGATTTATAATGATTTTTCAAAGTTAATGGTCAGAATCTGGACATCAGGGTTTTTGGCAAATGGACAATGTTGTTTCCTCAAAAACCTGATGCTTTCTCATAAAGAATTGGACAATGAGATTATTTTTCCTTGAAAGAGGACTTAAAGATCTTTAAGTATAATTTTGAACCACCACAATTGGATTTTTGTAGAATAAGTTATGAATTTTTCTAGTTGGGCCAGAAAAACTGGATTTTTACCCGATGAACAGTAAAAATCCGAAAATTAGCGTTTTTATGGTAAAAAGTGAGTCCAAGACCATCCAATGTGGTCAAAAATGATTTTGAAAGAAACCTAAGTCAATATTATAGTAAGGTGTGACAATGAATGAACCCTAGGATGATTTTTTCAATGTTTTAAGGCTTTCATGATGCTTAAAATGAGAAATGGTGTAAGGTAAACTAAAAGGAACAAGTGTTGGAAGCATTAAAACAAAGTTGTAATTTTTAGTTCAAGTACCCCTAGTGGTTAGGTCAAGGATAGCTAAAAAGAGGAGTTTTATTTTCATAGATCTAAGGACATATTTGGAATCTGCATGAAAAACCATGTAGGAATAAGTTAAGAAGCAACTTTTAGGGTTAAAAGGAAACAAGTTCAAAAATAGTGAACAAAGGTAGAAGTTTTAAGGAGCAAGAGTCATTTTTTGATTGTGTTCTTGCTTTTTCTTGATTGGGTAATGATTCTTGCTGCCCCTTTTGATGGATTGCATTGCTAGGGTTTGATATTTGTGAAGGGAAAGAAGAGAAAGAAAGAAAGCTCAAGCTTTTGGAGCAAGGTAGCAAGTAAAACCTAGCTACTAACACTAACTTGGCATTATTGATTATTGCATGATTAATTGCTATTATGTGGATTGAACTTTTTTGATTGTGATGTGGCTGTGATAAACCTTGTCGCTAGGTAATCAAAGTTTTACTAGGGAAAATGCAGCAAGTGAGGCACTACCTAGGTCATTCTTCACAAGGAGCCTTAAGTTGTATTTCAATTCTTAACAATTCACTATTAATTATCAAATTACCAAGATGAGAGCTTTAGTTCAGAAAAAGAGAAATCAAAACAAGAAACAAATCTAATGAAAGGTAAATTGCAAATGAGATTCAGATGAGAGATAGTAGTTCCCCTAGCAATTTATCCAACCTTCCTTGTTCAATCTTATAATTTGGAGTCTCTTAGTGTCAATTAAATGGATAGATTCAGCTACTGCTCAAATCTCTCTTAACATAGATCAGAAACAACTATCTTACTAGATTCATTATTTTGATCTATGAGAAGGAAAATCAATTGACAAGAACACTTGAGAAGCAAGTTGCAATTCTCTAAGAATGACCACAACTGTGAATCATCAACATATTCAACCAAAATTCAGATTTACAGAACAACAGTCCAAGTAAAACGAATTAGATTTACAAATCAACAGAGAATCCTCTATTCAACTGAACTAAAGGACACAACTCACATCTAAATGTTCAATCAGATCTAAATTCCAAGAAACATAAATCTAATCACTCAATCTTCATTCTAATCACAATTGTTCAACTGAAACAGATGACTCTTAGAATAGAAGGTAGAAAATAGATCTGAAATGACTCCCTGTTTAGCTCCATGAACTCAGGTCAGCTTCATTGCTAGAAGAACTTGGAAATTCAGCTACTCATACTCTGGATTAGGGTAGAAACAGCAAGAATTGATGAAAGATCCATGGTTGATCGATGGAAATTGATGGAATTGGACGAAAATGGAAGAGAGAAATGAGAGAGGGCGGAGAGAGCAAGAAAATCGCGTTGGAGGGGAGTGAGCAACTGAAATCTGATCCTCCTGTTGAAGCGCGCGACTTCAGCTTTTAAATCTGGAAATTTCGGTCATCCGCCGCGGCTCCTCCGTCAATCCGCCGCGGCTCCTGTCCTGTACGGCGTCGTTTTGATTAATGATCCTGAGCTTCATGAAAACCTCCGTCCGCCGTGGCGCCTTAGTCCATCCGCCGCGGCGCTTTTCACCGAGAGTACCTTGGAAATCCGCCGTGGCGCCTTCCCAAATCAGCCGTGGCGCCTCAGACAGAATGGCGAAAATGCTACTGAAACTTCCTGAAATTCATGCCAAAGCAGGGATCAAAAGTACACACAAATAAAATCATATAAAAACATGTAAAAACACTTGCAAAACCTCATAATTCTCTCACCAACTCTTATACACAATGGAACCTAATTATGCCCAAAGTATGTAAATATAGATCGCAAAAGTATGTGTTTAGGGCTAGAAATGTATGTAAATAATGAGACTTATCAACTCCCCCATACTTAGCTTTTGCACTCCTGGGCAATTCAAGTCTAAACATATTGTGAAAGAGAAGGATGCAAGAAAGGAATAAGCAAGTTCAAAAGTTCAGGTTACAACTGCAACCAACAATGATTCTTCAACCAACATCCATCCATGGAACATTCTAATGCAAAGAAACCAAGCAATGATATGTAATTTAATCCAAGTGAATAAGATATAGAAGACCACACAAGGGAATTAGTGTATCGCTAACTAACAAGTATCAAAGGTTCTTTCACTCAACTCACTTATTCAAATGCTCTACCATATGCTTGTAATAGCTCTACCACTCCACCACCTAATACATAAGTACTCAAGAATCAAGAGGACTTTTGTGGCTTGTAATGTAAGGGTGAGGAAGAAATGCACAAGAATGCATAGAAGGATAGAGATAATATGTGAATCAATGTGTAGAATTCAATAGCATTAGTAATATTCAATTGAGGATTTGACTTCTTGATCTTGAAGTCTAAAGCTATAAAGGTGCTTTTATTCCCACTTTCTTTTCTTTCTTGCCTTTTTATTTCTTTTCAACTTTTCTATTCTCTTTCTCTTTTTTGTTTTTTTCTTTTTTTTTTTTTTCTTTCTTTTACATTCGCATGTTTCTTCTTTTTTCTTTGTTGTTTTTTTTTTTCTCTTTTAAGTTCAAGTATGCATCTCCTCATATCAATCCATCAATTGAATCCATCAAAATGCTAGTGAATTCTAAAAGGATTAATGAAATGAAATATGCATCCTTGTAGGAAAGAGGTTTTATAAATGAGAGTGAAATGAATGGAAAAATTCAGCTAAAAAGGCTCAAATGGGTAACAAGGGATAAATCATGCAGGGTTGGCCATTTGGTCTAAGTAGCTAAATTGAATGAATGCCTCAATCATGTTCAAGAATACTAATGTTACATGTGGTCTTGATTAAGAACTAAGACAAGTTCTAGAGAGTATAAGAACTAAGTGAATGCACACACCAGAAATGAATATAAAGGCTCAAAGAATCCTTCCAACTAGGCTTGTCTTCCATATTCATTCACCTCAGGTAAAGAACACATCATGCTTAATCTCTATGCATTAGAAAATTTCACTTCAAGATATTAATTTCTAAATCAAATCAGTCACAAATGTAACATTAGAAATTCTGAAGCAAGCTTAAACCTTCAAAAGTTTTTTTGAAAACTGAGGTTCTTCTACAAAGACACAGAACACACAAAAACACAACATTCACTCCCCCACACTTGATCCTTGCATTGCCCTCAATGCAAATTTGAACAAAAGATAGCAAGGAAAATTGGTAAGGGAAGGAATGGAAAGAAACAACAGAACACTTCAAAACAAACTAAAAAAACCTACACTTGCTACTAGTTATGCCCTCCCCCACACTTGCTCAAAATGGAGTTCAAGAATGATAATAATCAAATAAACACAGACTAAAGTGTGTAAGGAAGGGACAACCTGAAATTATGGTGGATCAAAATTCTCCTTGTAGATTTGAGCAGGTGACCATTGACCTTGAAAGTCTTACTGCTCTTCTCATCTAGCAGCTCTATCATGCCAAATTTGTGAACTTTAGTGACCAAGTATGGTCCTTCCCATCTAGTGCTCAACTTCCCAGGTTTAAATGTGAATCGTGCTTTATACAGCAACACTTTATCTCCAACCTTGAAAGTCTTCCTTAGGATTTGCTTGTCATGAATCATCTTTGTCTTCTCCTTATAGAACCTGGAATTTTCATATGCTTCGATTCTCAACTCTTCAAGTTCCTGCAATTGCAATAATCTTTCCATACCAGCAGAATCAAAATCAAGGTTACATGCTTTTACAGCCCAAAGAGACTTATGTTCAATCTCAACGGTAGGTGACACATCTTACCATAAACCAATCTGTAAGGAGACATGCCTATTGGGTTTTAAATGCAGTTCTATATGCCCACAAAGCATCATCTAATCTGGCACTCCAATCCTTCCTAGATGGTTTAACTATTCGTTCCAACACCTTCTTGATTTCTCTATTTGCATTTTCAGCTTGCCCATTACTTTGGGGATGATAAGGTGTGGATGTCTTATGTGTCACACCATACTTGGTGAATAACCCTTGTAGCAATTTATTACAAAAATGAGTGCCATTATCACTAACTACTGCTCTAGGAATGCCAAATCTAGAAAAGATGTTATTTTTTAGAAATTTTAAAACAGTAGCGGCATCATTCTTTTTGGTTGCTATGGCCTCTACCCATCTTGAAAGGTAATCAACTGCAAGAAGAATGTATGTAAAACCCATAGAAGGAAGAAAGGGGCCCATAAAATCAATACCCCATACTTCAAACACTCACAGAAAAGCATTGGGTGTTTGGGGTAATTCATGTTTCTTAGTTAGGTCACCAAATCTTTGACAAATGTCACAATTCTTGCAATACTCATAAGAGTCTTTAAAGAGTGATGGCCAATACAAACCAGCTTCCAATATTTTTCTTGCAGTCTTGTTAGCACTAAAATGACCTCCACAAGTTTGAGAGTGGCAAGCATGCAGGATGTCTTGAAATTCTTCATTTGGTACACATCTCCGAATGATTTGGTCGCTGCATACCTTCCAAAGGATTGGAGGATCCCAAATGTAGTGCTTTAGACTCACTCTTAATCTTCTGCATCTGAAAATGAGACAAAGAGGGGGGAATTAGACCAGCAACTAAAAAGTTGACAATATGGCCATACCAAGGTTCCAAGAGAGACAAGGCAGAAACAGAACAATCCTTAAACTCATCACAAACAGAATCTGAACCGATTACTCCCCTTGTAGTTTCTGGTAAGCGACTTAGATGGTCAGCCACCACATTTTCTGCTCCAGGTTTGTCTTTGATGTCAATGTCAAACTCTTGGATCAACAACATCCACCTTAAGAGCCTCGGTTTGGATTGTGGCTTGCTGAAAAGATACTTGACAGCAGAAATCGTGAAAACAGTAACGTAGTAACCTTAGAGTTAATTAGGTAAGGCCTAAACTTGTCTAATGCAAAAACAATAGAAAAGAGCTCCTTTTCAGTAGTTGTGTAATTAGTTTGAGCCTTATCTAGAGTCTTTGAAGCATAAGCAAACCTTGGAAACCTTACCATCCTTTTGTCCCAAAACTGCACCCACTGCATTGTTAGAGGCATCACAACACAATTCAAATGGTAAATTCCAATTAGGGCAAGTCAAAATAGGTGAGAGAAGTCAATCTGGATTTAATCTCATCAAAAGACATTTACATCATCAGTGAAATCAAAGGAAGCATCTTTTGCAGCAATTTAGACATTGGAAAAGTCACTTACTAAAATCTTTTATGAATCTTCTATAAAATCCAGCATGGCCTAGGAAAGATCTAAGCTCCTTAAGATTTGTTGGATAGGGTAGAGAGGAAATTACTCAACCTTGCTTTGTCTACCTCTATTCCCTTTTCAGAAATTAGGTGACCTAGAACTATTCCTTGTTGAACCATAAAGTGACATTTTTCAAAATTCAGAATAAGATCCTTTTCC
>NW_021632343.1:0-179189 GCF_004799145.2 Neltuma alba | reverse complement strand
AACTGAGTAAACCATCTATTTTACACAGCAAAGCTGCGACTTTGGGTGGGATACCCAGGGAATCCTTACAATTTGGTTGGATGACTTTGATAGGGACATACTTACGTGAAGTCTTGGTAGTGCCTGCCGCTTAAATAGCCAGCTTCAGAAGAGCTGCTTTCCATCTATTCACCCTTTCTGGGTTATTCATGAAATCTTTCTCATGTTGTTCAAATGCCTTCTCATAAACTCCGGTCTGCTTTCGAACATGTGAGGGGTCAACTTTGTAGAAGATGGGGATAACAAACTGGCCCTCATCCTTTCTGCACTGCATGATTTGGGCGAGTTCATCCAGGCACCATCTTGAGGAAGCATAGTCTTTTGAGAAGACTATTATAGATACGCTGGAATCCTTGATTGCTTGGATCAGCGATGGTGTGATTTCATTACCTTTCTCTATTTGCTTATCGTCACGAAAGGACAAAATGAATTCTCGTTTGAGAGCAGCATGAAGATGGTTGGTGATGTTGTTGCGGGTATCGCCTCTAAAACTTACAAATACATCATCATACTTCTCGGAGCATTTGGCCTAGAGCCAGATCTTGAGGAAGCAGAAACCACCGTAGTTTTTTTCAGGTGCAGTTCATACGCTCTCTCTACCCCCCTTTCAATAGACTTGAAGCTGCAGCACCCGTGGGACTCTGATTAATCTCCCGAATCTCTGTCTGTCTTCTTTGCTGAGAAATGGCAAAAAGCATGGATGATAGAGTATATGGCAGCCAATAGACTTGACTCAGTTTTAGGTCTTCAGAGCTGAATGACACGGCAACTGATACTCTTTTTATTTATTTGTTTTGTTTGCAACGACACTTTTACTCTGTTCACATTGGAATACATTTCCGATTCTTACCCCCTTTCTTTTATTTCTTTTTTGGCCAGACACCTTTCTTTTATTTCTGGCCTTGGAAAATTTGGACATGCGAATGAAGTAGATACATATTATAGATAATAATTTGAGGAGGATCCAACTGAAAACATCACTATTTTAACATACTTTGAGTAGTATTATTTATGACTCACAAATAGTATTGCTTATGAAGTCTAAGTCTTTGCGGAAGTTGCAAAAGGTTGTACGCAATCAAGGTCCAACCAAATGTGTGGCCTACCTTTAGAAGTTGATATTGATGCTTCAAGCCAATTGCTCTGTTACTTCTCTGCAACTTCTTGTCTTATTAACGTGGCCAGGGGAAATAATAATTAGTCCTTTCATTTTGATTCATATTTCTTTTTCAAAAATAAAGAAGTGTCCAATTTTATCATTATTTAAACTCATTTTATGTAACCTTTAAAAAATGAATTAACATTAAATAATACTCTTACGTCCTTAATATAAGACCTATTTAACTAATTTGATTAGATTAAGAAAGTTAGGTAAGTTAGTTAATTATAGAAATATGACATGTTTTTTTTTAAAAACCATAACATCTATCTTAATATCCTCTCTTCCCTCTTTTACTTGATTATAGTTGAGAAGTATCCAGGGGTAATTTAGGAAAAATTGATAAATATGAGGAATAGGTCTTATATTTAGGATCAAAATCAACTCAATAATTAGATTCTATATTAAGGACCGGAGGAGTAAAATATAAAGAAAAGACTAAAAATTTCTTATTTTATAAAAGGGATCAGAGGCAGTGCTTTGAACTTATTCGCCTTTTCATTTAGATGCAAAAAAAAAAAAAACCAAAGAGTCAGGATATGGGATGTTCCCCGGCACAATCAATCTAGCGGTAACTTTGAATCAAAGTTCAATTGCTAAGCTTTCCATGCAACTCTCACCAACTAACGGTAGGGTTATAGTTGTTAGTTATTCCTGTACTTAATACAAAAGTTATTTTATTAATTTAAGTAGAGAGAAAACCAAATAAATTAGTTAATTATAACAAAGATGATATGATTTTTCTAAAATATCTTTATATAATATTAGATTATATGTTAGTTTATAAGTCAGATAAATTAGTTCAAGGAAAATAATAAATAGGATCAAATTTAAGATTTTACATCTAAAATCAAATCTAACTCCTAACTAATGCTTATATAGGAAAGGGAGAGTAATTGTGAGCGATAATTGGGTCAATTGTGTTTGAAGATGTGTTAAATAATAGGTTCTAATATTTGTTATTTTTTGGACCAAATTAATATCTATTATTTAGAAGTCAAGTTTTTGGTGGAATTGCATGCATTGGCTTCCATTTGAAACTGGTCCATATCCTCACCCGAAAAGTTGTGCATAGAGGGAGAAATAATACTAAAAGAAAAAGCTTTAGAAAGATAGCAAATTTTTTTGTAGTCACATCCAAACTAACCCCTCATTGTTACATTAGACCAGGCAGAAACACACACTATACAAAGATATAAGAACTTGTAGGAAGTTGGAAACACCTTCGAACCATTTCGGGTTTACTCTAAATAGAAAATTTTGTTTTTCTAATAATCAGTAATCTTGAACAGAAGACACAGTTTTTTTGAAGGAGAAAAAACTCTTAATTCGCATATCTTAAATATACATAAATGCTATGTATTGCATGTTTGCAAACTCAATTTTTTTCTCAAAGTATAATTTGATGCTACATGTACTGTAATATGCAAGAGACCTTATTGCCAAATTAAAATACATAAGGTTTAAGAACTGATACACAGGATAATAATGCAAAAGCCCCACTAACACCTAGTGGTAATCTACAAATTAAAGTTGGGTTGGCAAAGTTATAGCTCATTTCGTTCATGCTCTGTTTTCAAGTCTTCACTTAATTTTCATCTTCAAACATCAATATACAAATCAGAGTCAATGTAATTATATTCAAAACTTTAATCTACTAAAACTCACTTTGAAGGAGTAAGAGCTCACGCTCTGTTTTGTTTACTCTGTTTTCATCCACAGACACCAACATGCTCACCCGTTAAAAGCAACTTGCCTTTTTCACCTGCCAAAATTTACATTGATATGGAGTTTATAAAATCTTCATTTCTCCTGTAACGGAATTACTCCAAGCGGATGTGCTGATTATTCTTGTAGATGATCCGGTATTTCTATTTGTTATAAGGAAGTGAACTTTGAGTTTTTTTTTCTGATTTTTGTAAACTATCCTATTTAATCATATATATATTGGAACTACCTATAATGGAATCCTTTACCCTCAATAGGAATATTTTAGAGAAAAACTATAAATTTAAAAAACAAAGTAAATTAAAGTTTTATATTTAAGGTCAAACAAAGCGAATATAATAATTCCATGATGATTAAAGTATATATTTAATGGAATCCTTTACCCTCAATAGGAATATTTTGGTGAAAAATGATAAATTTGAAAAACAAAATAAATTAAAATTTTATATTTAATATAAAACAAAATGGATATAATAATTCCATGATGATTTTCGGTAACATTTTATAGAAAAAATTTCAGAAAAAGAATCCTAAAATTAGTATTTTTCCAATTTAGACACCTAACATTTCAAAATGAAAGTAGACCCAAATTGAAATTTTGAAATTCAAGAAAAATAATAAAAATGTCCCTTTGTAAATAACAATCCATCTGGGAATAATAAGTCCTGACTATGAAATAATAAGTCTTGATTTGTGATTAACATGTCTGTTCCTGATAAATAACATATGAAATAACATGTGAATCAATAAAGAATAACAATAATCTATTTGAGAATAACAAGTTCTGATTGTAAAATTATAAATCTCAATTTAGGATTAACAATACTTTTTTTTTCTAGTACATAACATGTGAATCAATTAATAATAACAACAATTTATTTGAAAATAATAAGTCTTGATTATGAAATTATAAGTCTTGATTTGGGATTAACAACACAGTTTTTCAATAAAATTACCAAAGAGATGTTTTGTCATTTCTCTTAAATTTTAAAATTTTAATTTGGATTTATTTCATTCTCTGTTTTTTTTTGAAGTGTTATATACTTGAATTGAAAAATACTAATTTCAACTTTTTTCCCTCAAATTTTTCTTATTTTATATATTATACATAGCATATTAGTCGAAAAGCCTAAGGTTGTACCTTCAATTGTAGGGTCCATTGCGTCTAGATGCGTGCTGCTTCATGCCAACTGCACTGTTACTTCTCGGCAACCCCCCCCTACTTAACGTAGCTAAGTCGAACGTTTCATCAAAATTCAATTGCTGTCAACTTCCACCCTTGGATGGCAGGGTCATTGTTTTTAGTAACTTATATTCTTTAATATATATATAATATAAAAACTACTTAATTAATTTAAACATATTTAAAAAAAATTAATTAATTACAATAAATATGACATAATTTTTTAAAATATTTTTATAGAGCATTAGATTATATATTAATTTATAGTATAAATAATTAGTTTGAGAAAAATGATAAATATGATAAACAGATTAAGATTTTATATTTAAAACCAAATTTCACCCTCAATGAATCAATTAGTTCTTATATCAAGAGTTGAACAGATTAATTGTTAGTGATGATAGGCTCAATTTTATTTGAAAGCAAGTTAATTGATGGGCTCTAATATTTGTTATTTTTTGGACCAAATGAATACATATTATTTAGAAGTCTTTGGCAGCATTGCTTGCATTGGCCTTCATATTAAATTGATCCATATCCTCACCACAAAAGTTGTGCATAGAAGGAGGAATAAATGACCCTTAAAACTTTAGCTTAGTTTGGATGTGAAGGAAAATAAAAAGAAAAGAATATTACGAAGGGAAATCCCAAAAAAGAAGAAGTAATTTTCTAATTATTTTTAGAAGTTTTTTTCATAGTATTTTCTTCCCTTATTAGTTTTTTTAACCATTTTTTCCTTCATACAAACCAAACCTGTGTTATAGTAGACTAGATAATATAAACTATATAAGGACATAGGAACTTGTAGGAAGTTGAGAACTCCTCAGAACCATGTCAGATTTCCTCTAAGTAGAAAAATTAAAGTGTTCTTCTAATTATCAGCAATCACGAAAACAAGACACAGTTTTTTCTTAAACTCTCAAATTTACATAAATGCTATTATGAATCAAGTATTTATACTCATTTGAAATTAAGCTGTAGCGTTGGGCCCTGACTTATCAATGAATTGCGCAGTCATTGCCAATTCATGACTTGATCTGTAATTATGTTTATTGTGATTCATTATTCAGTTATTACTAGTATGCTGTTTGCTATTATCTGCAGCTGAGGTCACATTAATTGAGAACAATGTCGTTATATACGAGTTTGTACAAGACTTGCATTTCTTCGTCACCGGTGGTGATGATGAAAATGAGCTCATTTTGGCTTCGGTTCTTCAGGGTTTCTTTGATGCAGTCACCTATTTGTTGAGGTATTATAGGTTATATTTTGCTTTCAACAATTGAAATAAGAGTGCCTTGTTGCTCATGTTATTCAATATTTAAAATGAGCTCTTTTTTAAATTTCAAATTTCAGGAGCAACGTTGACAAAAGGGAGCCGCTTGAGAACTTGGATCTAATTCTTTTATGTCTTGATGAGATTGTTGATGGAGGGTATGCTTGTGTTTCTTAGTTAGAATTTTTCGTTCTCATTAAAATTCTAATTATTTTCTGATTACCCTGTTACCGTCTTCCTTTAAGGATGATACTTGAAACAAATGGATCTATTATTGCCGAAAAGGTTACCTCTCATAGCATTGATGCTGACGCTCCCTTATCTGAGCAGATAACGTGATTGCAGTTTAGTTTTTGTCCTTGCTTCCTATTTCATTTTACTCCGCAAAGTCACATGAGTCGCCATATAGACTGGAGGTTGCTAAATTATTACACTTTGGTGTTACGCAATTCTCAAACTGCCTTTTTTTTAATTGAATTCACATTTTGGCGAGCTATGTTTCATTGTGCACTAGTCATTCTTGACTTGTGATGTGCTGAAAAATCTTGGATGTTGATGACCGAATATCTTTGATCTTCAATCTAATGGTGAGATTCTGATATTGCAGACATTAACTCAAGCATGGGCTACAGCTAGAGAACATTTGACAAGAACCCTTCTGAAATGATGTTTACAAGAACAGGAGTGGGTTTATCCATATTTGGATTGTCTTAGTTTTTCTTTGTTAGCGACAGTTTTTTTGTCCAATTTGTTGAGCTTGAGACTGGAGGATCATACCATTCCGGCGACTCCACTGATCGAAGATTCTCGAGAAGTGATTTATTACTTTTCTCTAAAATATGTTTAAAATTATGTGCTTATTTGAGAGCATAATCAATTTTATGATGAAAGAAACCCGGTTCGTGATTGCATGTAGTTTAAAGGATTCTACGTGTCAATTTCACTTCGTAGTCTTTGATCGAATATAATATTGTATTATGATGCATATGCCTGAAATTTGTACCAAGGATTTCTAATTTGATTATGGAGTATGTGAAGCTGAAATATTTCCAGATTGATATGTGATGGCAAATACTAAGAGCTAAGAAAGCAGTTAATATCTAAAGGATATGCACGTTGTCGTTGCATGATCTTTGTCTTGAGGAGAATAAAACTAGTGACATTTTATTGTGGTCCAATATGATTTCGTGTTGCTGGTCTAACAAAAGGAATCGTTGAGGATCGACTGAGTTCATTTATTTTGCCGCTTGGTTGGTAGTTAGGGAATGAAAGAATGATGTTTGTTTTAGATTCTTTTCTCTGGAGAAGGTGAGGACAAGGAATGCAAGTTTGTTAAGTGGAGGTCCATATTCTTGCCATAAAAGAATGTTGATTGGCCTTGAATGGAAATATCAAGAATCGTTCATCCACTTGCCCGCGACGTCCCAAATACAAAATGTAAACTTATTGGAGACTCAAACTGCAATATGCGGTGATTAGGTTCCATCTACTAACTATTGTTATTGGGAGAATTGCACGCTATTAGGTTTCCAGCAAGAGATTTAATTATTTTAAAATCCTAATGACAAGTGAACAACATAAACTAGTTTATCAACAAAATTTAGGATAATTAAATCACTTTTTTGAAATTTGATTGCAATCCCCCCCTTGTTATTTTGGTTAGTAGTTTTATAAAACTGATTTGTAGCTAGCGTGAACAACTGCCTCTTGTCTTAACTCCAGTAAATCAAAATCCATTAAGAATCGTCCTTAGCCTGGAAAGGTATGATTGAAGAATCTTTTCTTTTTGGTTGTCGCTTTGGCAATTATTTTCTATAAATTATTTAGTGTGAATAGTGTTGTAAATGATCAGATCATAATAATTCAATATTTGATCGAGATTGTATAACAGTCACTCCAATCTTGAAAATCAACTATCATCAAACTATCAACTATTAATTATCAATAATTAACTATCAACTATACTCTTAAAACTTATAATACTGATTCGTTTGAAAGATTTAAATTTAAATTAATTTTGAATGTGAATAATTTAATTAGAATTTGAATATATTAAATTAAAGGTTAAATCATACATTTAGTCTTTTAATTTTATACAAGGTTTTAATTTAATTTCTTACTTTTCAAAAGCATAAACTTGGTCCTTTAACCCTAGAGTTGTTAGGTTTAAATGATAATTTTTCATCACAATCATGATTATTTCAAAAATTAAAACTAATCTATGAGCATTGAGAATGTTTTATCAAGAATTAAGATCTCAATATCATCATTTTTTGTTAATAATTTTAGAGCTAAAGGACTAAAAGTATATTTTTTTAAAGTTAAGGAACTAAATTGAAACTCTTTATAAAGTTAAAGGATTAAATTTATACGTTAACATAATTGAATAGGGAGTATCATTATTAAATGAAATTTAAATTGGAGACTCAAATGAAGAAACTAATAATTAATTTTGGATTTGAATAATATTTTAATTGGGAAATTTAAATATGTTAAATTAAATGAGGAGCATCATAATTAAATAGTAAGTCAATTGGAGTCTTAAATAAAAAATAAATAAATAATTTTAAATTTTCATCTATTCCCCTTAAACTTCACATATCTAATTCAAATTCCATTTGAATAAATAAAAAAATTGATACTGTGAGAAGTAAATGTTGAGCTACTTTAGATAATACAATTTATTAAAATTTCAAATATATTAGTCTGTGGGGGAGAAATTTTTAGTTAGTTTAAGAAATCTATTAAAATTAGTTGAAACCAATAAATACGTAAAAAATAACACTTTTTTTTCCAAATATGTCTTTATTTATAAAAGGGTCAAGGATGAAAAAGAGAAAAAGTGAACAAAAAGAGAGAGAGAATGCATGAAAAGAAAAGATAACAAGAGATAATAGAATTAATTAGGAATAAAATTTGTCAAAAAATACATTTAATGTTCATGCAATCTCAAGGCCAAAAAAATGTTCATACAATTCCAGACTGCATTTTATAAAAAAAGACCAAACCAACTCAAAAATTAAGACTAATCATATTAATTAATTATTTTCTCACGCATAACAAAGCAGTATAACCTGTAATCCTTATAACAAACGGGAATTTAAAATTTACAACAATTACACACACCACATGCTTGTCATAAAATACCCCTGAATAGAATTTCTCAGGTCAGGCTACATTCTCCAGCATGTTATTGACCATTTAATAAATATGACCGACTTTCAACGAAATGTGAGAAACAGTAACTTGTTACTTCTGGTCTCTGCCTATTTTTCGTATTGTTTTAATAACTGGACATCACAATCAGTGTCTCTTGTATCAAGATCTGCAATTTAACTTAATAACAAATTGAAGATCATTTTCAAATTACAAACTCACACGCACCCATCCTGGTTTCAGTACATAACTTCCTAAAAGCAGAGAGAAAAAGAAAGCAAGCATAACAAAGTGAAGAAAGCAATTATTTTGACAGAAAACAGAAGAAATTCCAACTCATCAGACTTAACCTTTTAATGTCTGACATCACTTTTCTTTTATGTCCAACAACAGTATGAATACGTTTTCCCATTAAGCAGCAGCATCTGTCGGTTTTTACTGTCAGCTAAATACATGTCAAACTGCAAAGATGAAAGAATATGACACTATCAGTTAATAAACTTTTTTGGGTATAACATTAGTGATATTAATGATTGAATATAGGGTTTGCATCAGAAAGAAGATATGCAACTAAAAATCAATTTCAGGAATTTAATTTTCTTGGTTACCCTCAAATCTCGGCTTGCAGCAATCTGCATTTGATGTGATAGTAATTAGCACATTGCCCATCATTTGATCAGTACTTAGTTTTGAAATCCAGAGGAAATGAAAGCTTCACTGCCTCACCACAATTTACACCTACAAATACGAGGGGCTAAATCATGAAGACTCTTTCCTTAGCCTCTGTTGACTGTCGCAGAAGTTGAATTATTTTGTAAGTAGTCAGAAATCTAGGAAAATAGAAGGATTCTAAAAAATAGTTTCGTTCTTAAATATAATCATCTTAAGATTTGGTTGGTTATTCCATTCAACGCTTTTTTTATTTTTAATTACGGTATCTAACGAAACCAGGCCATGCATATATTGCAAAGCAACACGTGTTTATTTAAAAGCATCATCTATATTTTCCTGGGGTAGCTACGGTATACCAATGTCAAACTTAATTAACGAAATGTAAAAGAGAGATACATACCGATCAAGTAATGGATTGTAGGTAGTTTATTTGTGATAAGTGTGTTTCTCTGTAGATTCCAAATTCAATTGGGACAGCATAAGTAGCAACTCATCAGCATAATGAGATATCTTGGACTCAGAATTCAGGGGAATAGATTGAATGACATCTATATAAGAGTCCTTCAATTTCTTTGTTGAAGGGAGTCGATTTTGGTCATCATCAATATTATGATGCCTCTTTTTTGGCATACTTACCTCCACTTTCTTTTGTTGCAGGAAGTTTGTATACTCTGAGACATATATAGGCCGTACTCCACATTCTTTGAACAAGCAATCACGAATATAAAGCCCCCATTCATGGATCTCGCCTTCACCAAACTCAAATTTAAATTCAAGCTCCTCATTATAACCTTTTCCCTTTGTTCGCAGTTTGTGTAGTATGTGTTCACAATAGAGGGGATCATACCATAGAAACACATTAGCATATGAATTCAATTTTTCCATTGAATAGTGCCATCCTGTTGGACCTTGCAAAGAGAAGCGAAATTCTTCCCCGTCAAAACAATTGCATCCACATGATGAGTGATATTGATCCCTTTCTTTTGAGGAGAAGTGAGGTATGACAAAGCAGAAAATGAAACCTATTAAGTTTTTAAAATCTGGAGCAACCTGAACACTCACACTCCGAATACTATGCTCTGTCATTGAACTTTTGTAAGTAAACCACTCTGGAATAGTACTTCCTTCAAAATTGCCACATTCCCCTTGCTTTAATGAGAATCTAACATATTGGAGCATTTCATGAAATGAATTCTCATCAGCATAGTGACAGGACTCTTTTTGGGTACCCAAGTTTGGCTCCCGTCCCATTTGTTGAATGAAGTCGTGATATTTCGAGGCATATATTGGACAGACTCCACATGCTTCAATCACACAATCAACAAGCTCCTCTTCAAAGTTGGCAACAGAGAATTCAAATGACACCTTTGGCCTGTAATTGGCATTTTGGTTGTCCGTTGCTTTGTGGAACTTTATGAATCGGCGAGGATCACACCACCAAAAAACATGACGTGATTCCGAATTTTCACCACCACAAAAGTCCAAAATTTCACGTGCACAAGAATCAAACTCTGAGTTGTCGCACCGCTTACCATCATAATAAATTTGCAATTGCACGCCAACGTTATAGGAATGTCGAGAAAGAATACAGCAAAAGATGAAGCCGATCAGGTCATTTATGGCTGAAGGAGACTCAATAGTTATACAGTTGGAAGCCTCTGTTCTCCCATTAGATCCAAACCACTTTGGAACTTTTATTCCAGGGTAACAGACAGCACCGCCTTGGTTTGTGTACGCCAATCGCTTCAATGAGAAATAAGTACTTTCTGCCACATGAGACAGAAAGCAGTTCTCCAATTTCAAGCACTCTCTCAGATGTAGCAACTTCAATTGTGGTGCAAAAGGTATTGAAATGGGTACAATCTCCAATGATATGCAACCACGAGCGACGACGGTTTCTATGGATGGCGGCAGTTCTGGCAGAGAACGAAGTCTTGTACAATTGGTCAAGCGTATTTTTACTAGATTTGAGAGATACTTGATACTAGCAGGCAAGCTCGCTACAATACTTCGACTCAAATCCAGTGAAGACAATGAAGATAAGGAGCCAATGCTTTCAGGGAGTTCACACAACTGTTCATAACCACAAAGAAAAAGAACTCGAAGATTTTGGAGATAACTAGCTGAGGAACGGAATGCTGGACCCAACATTTTTTCATCTGCCAACAATGGAGATCGAAGGAATTGTAGCGTCTTTAATGATGTGCAGCTGGTGGCATATAATTCTTCAATGGATGGAGGAAGCTCTGGTAAAGATTGAAGGTGTCTGCAACCGCTTACATCAAGAGAGTGTAGCCTCGAGAGATGCTTGATATTGTCTGGAAGTTCCGTTAATGTGAATGACTCTCTCAAAGAAAGTGATACCAGATATCGCAAAGCATCAAATAAGCTATGGAGCTTTGATTTGTCAATCATTCCCGTGCAACGTTCAAGACGAAGGTGGTTAAGAGATCTCATGCAACAAATGTCGTTAGTTGGAAGATTCTTTAGTTTCAAACCATTAAGAGAGAGACGCCGAAGGTTCTCCATATGCCCCATTGAAAAGTCTATATTCTCGACTGTTGAGGTCCATAAATCTAAATAAGTAAGTTTGTCCGAAGAGAATGAAAATTCCTTGAGACCATAGCAACCAGCCACCTGTAGTTTCAAGAGCGATTTTGATTGACTCTCTGTTTTCAAACTCTTTAGGTTTTGGCAAAGCTCAAGATCCACATACTTCAATCTCGAAAGAGATAAAATGGATGGATGAAGATGGCATAAACTTTTACAGCGTCCAAGATCAACCCGTTCAAGTGTTTTAGCTGTTGACAAATCTGGCAACTCTATCAATTTTTTGGATTCCCGAAGGTTTATCTCCCTTAAATTCACCAAGTCCTGCAACAATTAAAAAGAGAAATATTACACAGGAATCAAGAGTCTTAAATTTGAATCAAATTGTAAAAAGAGAAAAGTTATAAGACTCATATTTGTATGTTATACCTGCTTGCCATCCCATAGTTTTTGAAGGCTGCTGTTAGGCATGTGAAGTTGAACTAGCTTCTCGGCACAGAATGACAATGGTAAAGACTTTAAAGGAAAATTGTCCCATCGAAGATACCGTAATAAATTAGGAAATGATTCAAACGTTGGAGGAAGATTCACAATACACGACCTCCCATGGTTGGATGAATAGAGTTCCAAAGGGGTTAAATTTGTCCTCCCATGGTTGGATGAATAGAGTTCCAAAAACCTTAAATTTGTCATCTTTCCAAAGGCATCAGCACAGAATTGTAATTCCTTAATTTGAGACAAATCTAAACTTATGCCTTGAATTGCATCACTTCCCTGGACAACATAAAAGCCAAAAAGAAAATAAATAAATTGCTTTATATTAACAATTTCTTTTCATTCGTTTTCAAATGTTTAATTAGAAAAAGGTAAATATTTTTCTTACTCGATTATTTTTTAGGACGTCGATGATCTCATCAGAATTCCGTAGTCGACTACGTCCTCCTGGATTCTTGCACTCTTTGCGAACAATTTCGAAGGCCATTGATTGAATTAAATCATGCATCCATACCGCATCATGACTAAGACTTATCAACGCCCTATCCACAAGAATTCCCAAACCAATGCTTGCGTGAAAGCCAAAGCTCTTTAGCATTGCTTCTACATATTGTCCAGATCTACCTTTAAAAAAAAAAGCAATGTCTAAAAATATCTCCTTCACTTCGTCATCGAGTCCATCATAGCTCAATTTTAACACATCTTGAATATCTTCATTGGCCCTCCTTTCTAATTTACTCAACTCATCTTCCCATTGATTTGCAGGTCTGGAATGCAAAAGCGAACCCAAAACGGTTAAGGCCAGTGGGATGCCTTTGGGATAAGCAAGTGCTCTTTTAATTGGTTGTTCGTATTCACTTTCATAACCATCTTTGTGGAAGGCTTTGAGGTTGAAAAGCTCAAGTGAATTGTTGTCGCTCAATGCCTTGGCCTCATGTATTTTATCAACTCTTCCAACAATAAGCACATGCTTATCTCTACTTGTTATGATGATTTTACTACCAGGTCCGAAATGAGGAACTTCACTCTTCAACTCCTCTAACTGCTTTGTCTTGCTAACATCATCAAGTACAATCAAAACTTTTCTACGATTGAGCCTCCCAAGAGATGTATCCTTTGATAGTTCTCGGAAAAGTTCGTCACGTACATATTCTAACCCATGCTTTTTGTACTTTTCTGTAAAATTTTTCAAGAAGCAGCAACTATCAAATTGAGAGCGGAGCTTGGCAAACACAACCTTAGCCATTGTTGTTTTGCCTATCCCGCCCATCCCCCAAATCCCAATTGTTGAGGATTCTTCTAACAACCACTCAATATGATCTAAATTCTCATCAATTCCAATAATATTTTCTAATACAGTTGTTGGGGACCCACGGTTTAGTTTTTTGTTGATGTCCGTGACAATATTTTGAATGAGTTCTGCTTCATGCCTGATATAAGAAAAAGAATTGTGGAAGAAAGTATTAATGCATCAAATGAAAATTAATTAAAAAAATGTATTAAATAAAGTGACAACTAATTGATGGCAGTTCATTTTACATGACAATATTATTATTTTGAAAAAAATGATAAATTTCTTCAAAGTTTTATCGAAATTGTGTGGATATTTTTCCTCCATTTTCAAAATTAGTGAGAAGGATTCATTCCAACGTAAGAAATGTATACATAATTTACTCTACCATATGAGTTATTCGTAGTGACAATTAATTCAAAGAAAGGTTACATTGAACAGTTTTTTTTTAAAAAAAAAAAACTTTCATCTGACAGGAGGAAAAAGAAAAAAAGAAAAAAAAACTTTCATCTGATAGGGGAAAAGAAGAAAAATATTTAAAAAAATCAACTTTCAGAGCTCAAGTATCCAAGTTTGAGATGACACCATTTAAATAATGTTTTTTCCCATGTAAACACAATAATTTAAAGAAATTAAGCTTATATGTCATATATACACAAGTATTGCAGAACATGATCCAACATCATTATTCACTGCCAGTTAATTAGTTGTCGGATAAGCTAATATGGAAAGAAAAAGGAAATTTATATGAATATGAAGACCGATCACAATAATAAGAAAAAGTATGAACTCTGATTCAGATATTTGGAGTTAGAGAATGAAGAGTGACCTATACTTGCAGGAGTCCCATCCTGCTAGATTTGCAATCTCAAAAAGTGCTTGTCTCCACTCCTCCACCTTCTCTGAGTTTTTCTCCAAATGTTCTGCGAATGCTTTCTCATAAGTTGCCTTTTGTCTGCGTACATTAGATGGGTCAATTTTGTAGAAGATAGGAACAACAATCTGTGCCTGATGTTGTTTGCAGCGAAGGATCTCAAGGAGCTCATTCAAACACCATTTTGAAGTGGCATAGTTTTTAGATAAAACCACCACAGAGATGGATGAATCATGAATTGCTTCAATGAGTGATTGGGAGATGTCATCGCCCTTTGGGAGCTCATAATCAATGTATGTCTCAATATCTCTGAGGCACAAGGCAGTATGGAGATGGCTGGTGAAGGATCTGCGAGTGTCCTCTCCTCTGAAACTCAGAAACACATCATATTTCTTGGAAGAAGAAGATGATGATGGGGAAGCTATGGCAAACATGGTATTCTGATTACTCTCTTGGATCTCTCTCTGTATTCTTTGCTGAGAAATGGCAAAAGTGAACTGGTGATGGAGTATGTATGGCATAGGCTAGACTTTATTCACTTTTTCAAGTCTCCAAAGCCAAATGACATGGTAACTGATACTTTTACCCTTTTCACATTGGAATTAATAACAAATTTCATTTCCATCCTAACCCCCATACCTTTCTTTTGGCGACAAAAAGCAGGGTCCATTGCGTGTGAATTACGTTGTCCGTCCCTCATACGATGAATTACAGGGAAAGGTCGTACCCTCAATGGTAGGGTCCATTGCGTGTGAATGAGTGTAAGTTGCGTAACTTTTTCGCATGTGAATGGTTTGTACGTAAAAGATGATGTTGCTGCTTCAAGCCAATTGCTTTGTTACTGTTCGGCAGCTTCCCCCTACTTAACGGAGCTAGGCGGAACGCAATTGCTCTCAACTTTCACATGTTCGTGTTAGGGACATTGTTGTTACTGACTTAAAACTGGAAGAATTAATTTATTTGTATGGTCATTGGCACTTTTACAAGCGTGAAAAAACATATGATATTTGGCACACTTTGATTAAAAGTTTATAAGTATTTTGTATCTTTGCCTTTTTTTTTTTGAATTAGCAGCATTTTGATACTTTCATAGCATTAGCGTGGGTGAAATCATTTTTTCTCTGGTCTTGCAAGTTTTTATGTATTTTTGCACTTATGAAAAGATTATAATGATGAGTATACTTTGAGTAAAAATTTATAGGTATCTTGGCACGTTCACCATTTTAAGTATAATATAACATTATGACTTTTGTGAATTTTTGAAACACACTCTTTTATTTTTGAGCTTTTCTCAATCTGGTTTCAGATTTTACATAGAGTGACTTCTATTTGTTTGTTTTTGCTCATTACTTATCTTGACTTTATGTTCGTTTTTGTTGGTTTAATTTAACTTGAAATGGGTTTGCGTGCTAAACGGATTGATAGAAACTAATGATTTACTAGATCGGTCTAAATCTAATTTGAATTGGAAGAATATTTTAATTTTAAATATAAAAATTCAGTTTACATTATCTTTGAATTTTATAATTAAAGGAGGAGATTTCTATTAATGTGGTGGTTTTTAATATAAATTATTAAAGGAGTATTTAGGTAAACCCACAAATATTTTTTGGAAATAATTAATAAAATTACCTAACTCCTATATTGAAAATTGGAGGGAGTATATGTTATTTTTTGGGGCACATTAATTATGAAGTCAAGTCTTTGGGAGCATCACATTTTCATGAAAGCTCCTTCCGGTTTTTAAAAAAAAAAGAGAGAGAGAGAAGAAAGCTTCTCCGTAACTAAGGTCCAACAAAATGTGTGGCCTACGCTGAAAAGTTGATGCTGATGCGCTCATACCAACTGCTTTCCTATTTCACTGCAACTTTCACCAATTAATAGTAGGGTCAGAATTTTAGCTGTCAGAGATGATAGTAGGATCAATTGTGTTTGAAAGCGTGTTAAATACCCTCATCCCTTTTTATAAATAACCTTAGAACTCATCACGAAGATTAAAATATTGGTTAAAATTAATTAAAAACAATAAATATGTAAAAATTAAAATTTTTTTTATTAAAATGTCCTTATTTATGGGAAGAGAGAGAGTATAAAAGAGAGAATAAAATTATTATAATAAAGAGAATTATGAAAGAGAGAGAATGTGTGATGAAAAGATAATGGTTTAGGAAATGAGATTATAAATATATTGAGTATTAAAATAAGTAATTAATGAGGAAAAAAATGAAAAATTCAATACAAAAATTTAAAACAACTTGTAAAAGTTGCATATATTTAGAAACAAAAAGCAGATAGTAATTGTTGCTTATAAAATGGGACAGAGAGAGTAATGTTATAATTAATTTCTGTTACTTTTTGAGCCAAAACAATGTCTGTTATTTAGAACTCAAGTCTTTGGCAGAATTGCATGGTTGGCCTCCATACTAAAGTGGAGCATATCCTAATTGGAAAAGTTGTGAAGAGGGGGAAGAATAAATGAACCGTCATGAACTATTAGGCCAAGTAATTGGACTAATGGTATACACTATACAATAATGTACAAACCTGTGGGAAGTTGAAAACTCCTTGAAACTATTTTGGGCTTACTTTAAATGTAAAATTAAAGTGTGTTTTTAATTGTCAGCAATCCTAAAAATAAGACAGTCTCGTTGGGGAAAAAAACAACTCATAATTCACATGTATTAAGGGGGTGTTTGGCAAAACCAAAACCTAAGTTTCAGAATCACTTTTCCGCAAAACGAGGTAACCTCCTCCACATATTTGCTTCGTAATCCGTAAAAGCACTTCTGAAACCATGGTTTGGTTTCTATCCAAACACCCCCTAAATATACAATAAATACTATGCATTGCAAGTTTGAAAACTCCATTTTTTTTTTGGTCCTTGAAGTGTATTCTGATGCTGCATATACCGTAACGAATTGGAATATGTAAGAGACCCAATGTGTAAGAGACCATTTTGCCAAACTGAAATGCATAAAGTTTGAGAACCGACACACCGACCAATAATGCAAGAGCCCGAGCCTGAAGAAGTAGAAGCCATTGCTGTTTGTTTCAAAGTGCAGAAATAACAGTTTACGCACAATGGTGATGACGGACATAGTCTTTGTGGAATCGCCCGTTTAGTATGTCAGTTAAATTCAGTTCTGTGAAAAAGCGGAGTATCCAATGTACACAATTATTAAAAATGACAGAATATCGTTGGATAAAAACCAAAATATAATTTTAAAAGTATTTTTATAATTTACAAAATAAATATGTGAAGGAATTTGCTTCATTTTATAAAAAAAATACTTTTTAAAAGCATTTTTAACAGTTACCAAACACCTCCTAATACACTGAACAAAGCAACTTTAATTCGGTGGAAATTTTGAATCAAAATTTAATGGCACTGTTCTTTCCCTCACTGCTAACTCATGGTGGGGTCACGTTGTTAATGTCAATGACGCTACTTCTACTCATGGTAGGTACAAACAATGGAGTGACGGGCCCAATATGGTGCTCCATAACCACGCGAGGTTTGTACGGTTTAAATATAATTTCATTAGCCAGTATTTAGAATGTTTAACTCATAATTTTTAAATAAAAAGCTGTTTTTTTTATAAAACTGATTTAAAAAAATATCTTTATTTTTAATTCTGTATAAATCAAAATATTTTTTTAAAAAATAAAAGTGAAAAGAAATGGATCTGACAGTCCAGATTACCGAAACTCATTTCTAGGGTCAATTGCGTTGGAAAGTGAAAGCTTGCTAAAGGACACTCTTTCCTTTCTTTTTATACGAGACAACAACCACTTCTATCTTGTTTTATTTATATGAATCAATAAAATGTATTGTTTTTTACGAGTCAAATATTACTAAAATCTATTATAAAGTATAGGAATCAAATCTGATTTTAGATTTAGTAATTTCAATATTCTTTTTGTAACATTCTTCCCAATAATTACTCTTTCTATTTTTTAGAGTATTTTCATCATTAACATTGAAATTAAGAAAAGCTTAAAATTCCTTTTTTTTTTTGGAAAAAAAATCGAAGAAGCATCCAATTTTATCATTATTACTCATTTGGTGTAATTTCGAAAAAATAACTAATTTTAAATTAAAGATAATATGAGAATAACATAATAAATACCTTGAGCTTATTAATGCTTTAATCTAGACACAAAAATCACGATATAACATATTCCCTCGTACAATCAATTCACGTCTTGTTTGAATTTTGGAAGGGGACGGGTTACTTTAAAAACAGTTGTTCAATCTTAATTTATAAAATAAGAAATAAGTATGTAAAGAAATTTTGTCTTGATTTATATAAACATTTTTATGAGTATTTATCATAAGTGAAAAAATTGTCACAACTTTAAAACAATAAACAACTTAACTAATTGTTTTTAATATTTACAAATTAGTTATTTAAACCAAAATTGTCAAACTCATAAATCTAAAAAAACTCGTGATAAAAATATAAACTTGAAGAGTAAGAGTTTACCTTTATTAATAAGTTAATATTTAAAATATATAATAAATAATTAAAATATAAAAAATAACAACAATTCTCTTTAAATATATTTTGAATCCAAATAAGTAAAATTAAAGTCATCAAACTCCAAAAATCAACTTGCGAGTTTAACAACAATGATTTAATTCTTATATTAAGAATCGAATATAATAATATTTTGACTGAAAGTTTTTTAATATTTTATTCAGTCTTTAATATAAAACCTACTTTATACTATAATTTTTATTACAAAACAGGTTTTATATTAATAATAGGAGGAGTAGCATTTTTTTCCTAATATTTTTCTCCATCCAACACCGGCTCATCATCTACAAGAACAAATTCCCACAGGAACCGGACAACCGAAACAGCCAACTGTACGGCTCCCCCGCCCCGGGGGGCCTGTCCCGCGCAAGCATTATGATTTTGTGAAGACTGAAGAGGCCTTACCCACCTTTGCCCCCACCCGGTAAGTCTGTAACGGCTATGTTTTACTGCATCCACTTGGGGTCAAAAAAAAAAATTGTGCTAGATGGTAAAATCATTTTAGTTATGTTGGACATTCTAGTTAAAACTTATTATTTTTAAATAAATTAGTATTATTTTTAATTTATTCATATTTTATTTTACATTATGTATTAAAAAAATGTCTTATTAATCTCAAGTTTAAATTTTTTATTTTCTAGTCAAGACTTGTTATTTTCAGATAAATTGTTGTCAAACCAGAGTAAAAGAGTTAATTTATATTATTTTTTGTATTATAATATTAAGAAATTATTTGTGGCTCAATAGACACTTTTTTTTTGTTGGTTCAAATATTTACGAGGTAGTGAGATCAAATCTCACCCCATCGCTTTTTTCAAATAATTTATCATGACCAAAAAATTTTTTTTTTGTTTGTTTCCGGTTATTACTTATGTTCAATTTAACGTGAAATGGTTTTAGTTCTGTTTTGGCTGCCGTGCTCGAACTCGGGGTTGAGGGGTGAAAGCAAATTGCTTTGACTATCGAGGCACGAGTTCGACTGGTGATTTTAATTCTAAATATATGAATTCAATCTTTTTTTTTTAAATTCATAATTTTCTTTTTACACTATTACTGTTATAGTACATGGGGATTTCTATTAATATGGTAGTTTTAATACAATTATTAAAGGAGGATTCAGGTTAGTCAAACACATTTTTTCCCTGGTCAAAAAAACACATTTTTTTAAATAATAAACTTAGCTTCATAATTATGAAGTCAAGTCAACGGGAGAGTTACATTTGCATGTGAAAGCTTCTGCTTAAGTAAGGTCCAATAAAATGTGTGGCCTACGCTGAAAAGATGATGTTGATGCTTTCATATACCCATTTCTTTGCCATTTCACCGCAACTTCCTCTGACTTAATGGGGTTTGGAGGAATAATAATTACTCTGTTTCTTCCCTGCAAATTTATAATTTTTTGCCCAAATTATTTTTATTGTTTACAAATATTAAGAGAGTTCGTAGTTTCACAAATTAGTTATATATATATATATATATATATATCTTATATTAAGAGTTTGAGGTAGTATTATTTAGAACTCAAGACTTACGGCGGAATTGCATGTATTGGTCTCCATACTGAACTCGTCCATATCCTCAACCGAGAAGTTGTGCGTAAAAGGTTGAAAATTCCCCTTATTGTTTGGATGTGAAAAATATAGAGAGAAAAGAACACTCAAAAAGAAAACTTTAAAAATAATAAATCTTTTTAGTATTGCAAAAAATTTTCCTTCACAATATTTTCTCCCATTATTTTTCTCTCATTTTTTTTCTTTTCTTTCACTATTTTTTTTTTATCCATCCAAACCTAGCCTTCATGTTATATTAGATCAGGCGATACGTCCACAATACAAGGATTTGGTGTCTAGATCTAATTTGAATTGAAAGAGTATTTTAATTCTAAATATAAAAATTTAATGTATTTTATCCGATTAATGTGATAGTTTTCAAATACAATTATTAAACGAGTATTTAGGTAAATCAAACACATATTTTTCAAATAATAAACTTAATTCTATAAATTAATTATATAACTCTTATATTTAAAATTGGAGGGAGTATATGTCATTTTTCTGGGGCAAAGTAATTATGAAGTCAAGTCTTTGGGAGAATTACATTTGCTTGTGAAAACTTCTACATAACTAACATCCAACAAAATGTGGGGCATACGCTGAAAAGCTGATGTTGATGCTCTCATACCAATTGCTTTGCTATTTGTCCGCAATATCCTCTGACTTGGGGTGGTTTGGAAGAATAATAATTGCTCCGTTACTTCCCTGTAGCTTCCACCAAGTGATGGTGGGGTCAGAGCTTTAATTGTTACAGATGGTGGGGCCAATTGTGTTTGAAAGCGTGTTTAATTAATATGTGTTACTTTTTGGACCAAAACAATATCTGTTATTTACAACTCAAGTCTTTGGGAGAATTGTATGAAAATGGCTGGTGAGGTTGTTGAGGGTTTTGCCTCCAAAACTAACAAACACATCATACTTTCTTGAAGCATTCGGCCCAGAACCAGAGCTTGAGGAAAGCGGAAGCCATTGCAGTTTGTTTCAAAGTGCGTAAAGAACTCAATTATAAATTTAAAAAATTGATGTCTTATATTTGGAATTCAAAATAAACCCATCAACTAGCTCTTATATTTAAAATCAGAATAATTATTTCCTAGCTTAATGTATTCAAGGAACATTTACTGTTTTATAAGAATGATTTTTTTTAATAACCATAAATTTAAATATCCCATATAAGTCTTAATCTGAAACTGTTTCTCCAAACTAATTTGCCCGGTTATAAACTAATATATAGTCTAATAGTACATATAAGTATTTTTACAAAGATCATGTAACATGTATTATAATTAAATATTAATTTTTTAGCTTCTTTAATATTCTCAAACTAATCATCGGGATCTTATATATAGGAAGCAAGTTGGCTTGTGAAAGTTATGACAAAGTCCTGTTCATGTTCTGTTTTCAAGTTTCTACTTTGTTTTCATTTACAAACATCAACATGCGAATCAGAATTAGTTTAATTATAGTATTCAACAATTTTGTGAGATACCACAACTTTTCCAGTTAACACTACTTCAATGGGTTTAATCATTTCATCAATTCCAATTACATATTGACATCAGACCACATACCAAATTTCATGATATGTCATATGCTTCAATCCAATTGCCTGCATGACTGGACTTCTGCTTCAAGAAAAATGCCAACGAAGTTGTTCGACAAGAAATGTCTACATTGTAACAAGCCAAGCAGAAATTAAAGCCTAATTTTTAAAATAACGGGATTTTAACTCATCGAATAGAATTAAATATACCAGAAAGTGTGAACTTTTGACCCAAGAAGAGAATAGATATCTTGTTCAGAATATGTCTAATTTAACGTGGTTATCCTTATCCATGAGTTGTTCTTGCTCGACATCAGTATTTTTCTGCGCCTCTTTTTCCTTGTACCCAACTCTGATTTCAATTCCCTCTTCTGAAGTAACTTCCTGTATTCTGACTCCAACTCCATCTGTTGAAGAATTTGTTAACGTTCTGAAGCATATATTGGTGAGACCCCACATGATACGATCAAGCCATCATGCTTTGATATTTCAAGTTTATCATCCTCATCATATGTAAAAACAGAGAATTTGAATGGAAGCTTTGAGTTATAATGATTTCTGGATGTTTTTATAAATCTGCATGGACTACACCATAGAAAAACATGATGCGAACTAAGTTCAATTCCGCTCATATCAAAATTCGGGCTTTAATTTGGACCTGTTTATCATCTTCTTCCCAACAAATTCGGCAATTCGAGCAACTGGAAAGGCTTTTCTTTAGCTTGAATTGTGAAAGAACAGAGTAGAAGATGTAAAGCCCTGCAAACAAAACAGAATGGAAGTGAAGAAGACGAGTATGATAATGAAGCAGACGCAGCCATTGTTGGTTTGACTGATTCACAATATTATGCGATATAATTAGTCATTTGACTTGCGTTTCCCACGTTATGGGATATGTCCTTACTTATAAAAGGGGTAAGTTGGAGAGAAAAATAGTGAAGGAAAAAAATAAAAGAGAGTGTATGGGAAAAAAATAAACGATAACAACAGATAATTCAAGCTAAAGACAGAGTTTAAACAGGTAACTCTTAATTCACATGAATGCTTGGTATTGCATATCCGCAAACTCCATTTTTCTCTTGAAATATATTTCGATGGTGCATGTAGTGTAACAAATCGGAACATATAAGAAACTTTTTTAGCAAACTAAAATGCATAAAGTTTGAGAACCGATACACAGATTAATTATACAAGAATATAATTACCACAATTACCATAATATGGCGATTGGCTTGTGCAAGTCATGGCACGTTTTGTGCATACTCTATTTTCAAGTCTCTACTCTATTCTCATCTACAAGCATCAATATGCAAATCAGAATCAGTTCAATGATATTCAACAACTTTATCTACAGCTCAATTTGAAGGAGCGATAGCTCTTGCTCTGTTTTTCTTTATATTTTTGTCTACAAACATAATCATGCTCATTCGTTGGAATCAACTCATTTTATTCCCCTGCAAAAAATTTTGTTGATACGTTGTTTATAAGATTATCATTACAGAAATTACTGGAGTGGAATTACTGAACTGATTAAAAAAAAAAACTCAAAATTTAAACCACAAGTGCAATAATCATTACAGAAAAGAGGACATCGAATAGTCAAATTTTTCTGGAACCCATATAGTCGACAATATTTAGCATGTAATCATCGTCAGTGCAGCTAGGAGAGTATCATGGTCAAGTATGAATACATGCTCTTAATTTTCTAATTTAAGTAGATAACACCCCTATTAAATCATAATGCCCGTGCCTTTTCGGGAATACAAGTTGAACTCCGCTGATTTCCCTTGTTGATACTGTGATATTCTGAGGCATATATGGGGTAGACTCCACACTCTTTGGTGAGATAAGGATGACTAACCAAACCAAATGTGAAAAAAAGATTTTGGTTATAAGGTGGCTTCAAGATTTCTTCTATTCCCTTCAATTTTCTCCAGTATCAATTCAGCTAGTTTTGGATTGGAACCCAGGAGACCATTTCCAGGACTGAACTCTACTGATAGTGGAAAACCAATTTCGTGAGTCATTTTATCCAATTTAACACCGAAGGAAATTTCAGGGTCCATACAATGTTCCTCTGGGAAGAAGTCAGGCATGACAGCGCAAGAAACAGTTCTCATGGCTGAATCAATAGAAGAGATTTGCTTTACATTTGAGTTGTGGAGAAAGACTTTGGAGTTGAAAGGTTTTCGTTTGAATATGAACAAAATAGAATATATGCATTGTAATTTTCGGGGGAGGCAAAGCAATGATGATTTGGGGGTAAAGATGGAATTTTCAAAGTGCAGTGGAAGTTTTGGTGAGCAGGATGCGACCATGGCTTCTGTCTCGTGTGGCTTCCTTTTAAAAACATAAAAAATAAAAATAAAAAATCTAGGTGCAGATGAGCTGCGAGTAATTTTATGGGTGTCACTGCCATAAAGGATAAGACAAGGATTATAATATAAAAAAAAGAAAACATAAATGACTGAGTCATAGGTGAGTCAAAAATTTAAAGACTGAATTGTACTAAATCATAATTAAAAGAACGTGTTATAAGAGAATTAAAAGTTAAAAGACTAAAACATTAATTTCTCCCAAATAATGTATAAAAGATATGCACGTTACATGGTTATTGCCTGGACGAGAATAAAATTTGTGACACTTTATTGTGGTCCAATGTGATTTTGTGAAGGATTCGTGGAAAAGAGAAGTTCCATTATTTTGTTGCTCCATTAGTGGTCACGAAATAGAGGAATACAGCTTTTAATTTTTGTTTTTTTTTAGGTTCTTTCTTTTTAAGAAACTGCTTTTGTGTTTTGCTTTTCTTTTTTTTTCCTTAGTTTCTTTCATTTTGAGAAAGTGAAGACATGGAGTGCAAACTTTGTCAAATAGGGGTTCATTTCTTTCCCATAAACGAGAAAAGATTTGCCTTGAATAGAAATAACAATAATTATTCATTCCTTTTAGCTGACGCATCCCAAATACAAAAATGTAAACTTAATGGACACTCAACTGATGAAATAGGCGGAGTATATGTTACATGTACTTACCATTATTATCTTGGTTAGTAGTTTTATAAAATTATTAGATATGATTATTCTTAGTCTAAAAAAAATAATATGATTATTCTATTTAAGCTATCAAAATCTTAAAGAGCTCATTGCAGAGGCATTCAACTCAAAACACTGCTTTGTAGCCTGTGTCAAGAACTGCATCTTGTCTTGAGTTTAGTAAATTAGGATCGTAAGAGCCGTCCTGAGCCTAAAAAAGTAAGATTAAAGAATTTTTTGTTGTTGCATATTTTCTATAAATCATTTTGTATTTTGTGTGATTAGTGCAGTAAATTGTCATGACTCAAAATTTGAGCCGTGATCCGTGTATGGACCAAGCCAATACAATTAAGTATACTCAGTTTAGCTAGCTTGGATTAAAACCACATTCACACCATACAACCTAAAAGAGTTCAAAGAAAATTAGCCTTCATTTGTATCAAAACAAATCACAATTTGCATAATGCAAGGTACCAATTTCAAAACAAGTTAGCCAACATTAGTCAAGCATTATTTAAACAAACGTTCAATATAAATTTGAAGCCGACACGACACAATAACACTAACCCCTCCATAGTAGCCATGACACCATGGGATACTACGTCGTCATTATTCTAGCTTGTCCTACTTAACCTGTGTCCACAAAGTGCAACAACAGAGCTCTCTATTCAATTGCATGCCGATCTGCAAAGTAATGAAAAAGAGGTAAGTCTATTATTGATGACTCAATGAATCACAAATAACAAAGTGTGAGGAAGTCAAGCAATGACATATAAGAATATTTGCAAAACATATGTTTAAGAAGAGAAGTTAAAACAAATATGATCAAAACCAAGCTATAACATTAGCCAATAATCAAAAGGCATTCAACTACAACTGTCTTTTCACTTATACACCTCAAATCACAATCTTTACCGGTAAATAAGCGTTCCACCTACATTACAGCATATTGCGTTTGTCTATATATATATATATATATATATATATATATATATAAGTATGGGAAATAACTGACCTCCTTAATTTGTATTTCATCAAGTATACCTCTTATATGTATAAGCACGGGGAATAACCATCCAACACAATACATATATCCTCTTCCCGAGGAATAACCATCTTTCCTAAATGTAGATATATAAATATCCATGTGTGCATATATCAGTAGCTTAGTTATGAAATCCAGAGGAGATAAAAGCTTCACTGCTGTAGTCGAACTCCCTTGTAAACAAACTGAAATCCAACAAATTATACATCGGACCACTACAAAAATCTGGACTTTCAGCGACCACTTTCAGCGGCGACAAAGGGAGTCGCCGCTGAAAATATGACTTTCAGCGGCGACAATTATTGTCGCCGCTGAAAGTCGGCCTTTCTGCGGCGACAAGTATGTCGCCGCCAAAAGTATGAGTTATGGCGGTTTGCCGCTCAGAACTGTCGCCACTGAAACATGAGAATCAGCGGCGACTAATGTCGCCGCGGAAGCTTGATTCGGCGGCGACATTGTGGTCGCCGCCGAAGCTTGATTCGGCCGCGACATTGTGGTCGCCGCGGAAGCTTGATTCGGCGGCGACATTCTGTCGCCGCTGAATGTCCAGTTTCAGCGGCGACTTTTTTTGTCGCCGCTGATAAGTTTCAGCCACGGTCGCTACGGCAACGACTTGGTGGCGACAAAATGTCACCGCTGAAGCTTTTCAGCGGCGACTTTTGGACTTTCAGCGGCGACAAATGTCGCCGCTGAAAGTCGAATTTTTTGTAGTGGACTTACGAAGGCCAACTTTTTAAACAGACAAAATTACAATAAGATATCCTAAATCTAAATCATCTCAAGTTTTGGATGATGATTTCACTTCACTGATGCGCTTTTTATTATGGTATGTAATGAAGCCCGGCTATGCATGCCAAGTTTCCTATTCTGTTATGCCTTAACGAACTTCCGCATCAAGGAACATATGAGTGAAGTTGTCTGAAGATATATAACTATTGTAAGAAGCTAATTTGAAATCCTAATAGTGGAAATAATTGGATTCAAACTTAGCAATAGAATTAAATATATTACAGAGCAGCACATTTTGTTTAAAAGCACCAAAGTCAAATTTAATAGATGAAATGTAAAAGAGAGATTTTTTTTTTTTTTGGACTCAGTAAAAGAGAGATATATACCAATTCTAGCCAGGTAATCTATTTCTCACGACTGTGATCCTTTGTAGATTCCAAATTCAATTGGGACAGCAGGAGGAGCACTTTATCGACATCATGAGAAGTCTTGGACTCCGGATTCTGGGGAATAGATTGAATGATTGAAGACTCCTTCAATTTCTTTGTTGAAGGGAGTTGGCACTGGTCATCATCAATATTTTGAGGCCTCTTTTTTTCCATACCTCCTTTCAATTTTTTTGGTTGAAGAAGGAAGTTTGTGTACTCCGAGACATATATTGGGCGAACTCCACATTCTTTGATCCAACAATTGCGCTCTTCAGAATTGCAATTATTGGCATAATAATCACCCAAATGAAATGTAAATTCAAGCTCCTCATCATGACCTTTCCCCATTCTTCGGAGTTTCTGCAGTATGAGTTCACTGTAGAGGGGATCGTACCATAGAAAAACATTATCTGAATTCAATTTTACCATTGAATAGTGCCATCCGAATGGACCGATCACATAGTTACCACAGACATAAGTCCTATATACACTCAGGTCATGTAAAGAGAAAGAACATGACGAGTGACATTCTTGCCTATTTTTTGAGGAGAACTGGGGTATAACAAAGCAAAAAATGAAACCCATTAATTTGTCAAAATCTAGAGCAAACCGAACACTGATCATCACTTCTAAAGGTTCATACTTTATTGTTGAACTTTTATAAGTAAACCATTCTGGAATAATATTTCCTTCAAAATTGCCACATTTTCCTTGATTCAAGGAGAAACTAGCATATTTTAGGATTCCATGAAATGAATTCTCATCAGCATCATGACAAGTCCCTTTTTGGGAACCCAAGTTTGGCTGCAATTCCATTTGTTGAATGAAGTTGGGATATTCCGAGGCATATATTGGCAATACTCCACATTCTTCAATCACATCATCAGCATCCCCGCTCTCTGCACAAAGACTGAATTCAAATAGCACCTTTGGTCTATAACTGGTGTTTTGATCGTCCATCTTGTTATGGAAGCCCTCGAATGTGCAAGGTACACACCACAGAAAAACTTGATGTGAATCGAAATTTGCCATTTTTTCGATAAAGCGTCTTCCTCTCCATAGCCCCAATGCATCACCAACATACAGACTAAATTCAAAGTAGGTGGGAGGGCATAGAGAAAGAACAGAGCAGAAAATGAAGCCAACTAGGTCGCTGGTGGGGAAAGGAAGCTCAATAGTTATTTTTTTGGAAGCCTCTACTACCTGATTAAACTTGAACCACTTTGGAGCTTTTCTTCCGGGGTAGTATATGCGACCATATTTTTGTGTGTATACTAGTCGCCTCAATAGGAAATAAGCACTTTCCATATCATGCTTTTCCAATGATATGCAACCTTGGGCACAAATAGTTTGACAGAACGGTGGTAGTTCTGGCAGAGAACGAAGTCTTCTACAATTGCTCAACTTAACTTCTTTTAGATTTGAAAGATGCTTGATTCCAGCAGGGAGTTCATACAATTGTTCACAATGTCGAAGAATAAGCCGTTCAAGATTTTTGAGAGAGCTAACCGAGGAACAGAATGTTGAACCCGGCGTTATTTCATCTGTCGACAATGAAGATTCAATATGAGAAGTGAATTGAAGTGTCTTCAATGATGTGCATTCGCCGGCATCTAATACTTCAATGGATGGAGGAAGCTCAGGAAAAGATTGAAGGTCCTTGCAACCGCTTACGCTAAGACATTGTAGCCTTGAGAGATGCTTGATATTGTTTGGAAGTTCAGTCAATTTGCATGTCCCTCTCAAATCAATTGTTTGTAGAGATCGCAAAGCATCAAATAAGGCATGAAGCTTTGATTTATCAATTATTCCTCCGTAATCATAAAGATGAAGCTCCTGGAGAGATCTCATGTAACAGATGTCATTGATCGGAAGATTCTTTAATTTTGAGCCGTTGAGATAGAGCCACTTGAGTTTCTCCATACGCCCAATTGAGAAGTCCAATATCTCGACACATGTTCCTTCTAAATTTAAATACTCCATTTTGACTGAATAGAATGAAAATTCCTTGAGACCAGAGCAACCATAGGCATCTAGGTGTAAGAGAGATTTTGATTGACTCTCACATTTCAAACTTCTTAGGTTTAGGCAGTAACCCAGTTTCAGATCTCTCAATCTTGGGAGAGATAAAATTAATGGATGAAGATGCCGTAAACTTTCACAATGTGTCAGATCAACCTGTTCAAGATTTCGGGCTGTTGACAAATCTGGCAACTCTATCAATTGTTTGGACCCGGCAAGGTCTATCTCTCTTAACTTCACAAAGTTCTGCAACAATTAAAAAGAGAAATATTATATTCTCAAATTTCAATTAAAATTATAAAGAAAAAAAAATAAAAACTTCTAATTTTATGTTTACCTGCATGCCATCCCATAGTTTTTCAAGGTGGCTACCTTTCATGCGAAGTACGACTAGTTTCTCTGCACAAAATGACAATGGTAGACTCTTGGAAGGAAAATTGTCCCATTGAAGACACCTTAATGAATTGGGCAATGACTCAAGCCCCGAAGAAAGATTCACAGTACGTGATCCTTCATGGCCATGTGAATAATGGAATTTTAGAAACCTTAAATTAGGCATCTTTCTAAAGACATCAGCACTCAATTCTAAATCTTTCATTTGAGACAAATTTAAACTTATGGCTTGAATTGCATCAGTTCCCTGAACAGCACAAAAACCCAAAAGAAAGTAAATAAATTACTTTATGTTAGCAATTTCGTTTAAATAGTTGTAAAATGTCTAATTAGAAAGGTAAATATTTTTCTCACTCGATCATTTTTTAGAACATCATAGATCTCATCATGTTTCCATAGTCGGCTACGTCCTCCAGGATTTTCGATGCACTCTTGATGAATAATGTTGAAAGCCATTGATTGAATTAAATCATGCATCCATACTACATCACAACTAACACTTATCAACGCCTTATCCATAAGGGTTCTCAAACCAATTATGCTTGCTTGAAAGCCACAGTTCTTTAGCATTTCTTCTACATATCTTCTTAATCCACCTTTGAAAAAACAAGCAATGTCTAAAAATATCTGTTTGTCCTCATCATCAAGCCCATCATAGCTTAATTTTAACACAGCTTGAATATCTCGATTGCTAGTGCTTTCTACTTTGCTCAACGCATTTTCCCATTCCTCCACAGTTCTGGAATATAGAAATGAACCCAAAATGGTTAAGGCTAATGGAATGCCTTGTGCATAAGAAACTGCTCTTTGAACTAGTTCTTCATATCCACTTTTATAACCATCTGTGCGGAAGGCTTTAAGGTTGAAAACTTTAAGTGAACTGTTGTAGCTTAATGCCTTCGCCTCATGTATTCTCTCAACTCTTCCATCAAGTACATGCTTATCTCTACTTGTTATGATGACTTTACTACCAGGACCCAAACAAGGAGCTTCACTTTTCAACTCATCTAACTGCTTTGTGTGGCTAACATCGTCAAGTACGATCAAAATTCTTCTATGATTCAGCCTCCCAAGAGATGTATCCTTTGATAATTCTCGGAAAAGTTCATCACATACATATTCTAACCCATGCTTTTCATACTTTTCCGTAAAATTTTTCAAGAAGCAGCAACTATCAAATTGAGAGCGGAGCTTGGCAAACACAACCTTAGCCATTGTTGTCTTGCCTATCCCGCCCATCCCCCAAATCCCAATTGTTGAGGATTCTTCTAGCAACGGTTTAATATGATCCAAGTTCTCATCAATTCCAACAATATCATCTAGTACAGTTGTTGGGGACCTATGGTCTAGTTTTTTGTTGATGTCCGTGACTATATTTTGAATTAGTTCTGCTTCATCCCTATTATAAGAAAAAGAATTACACAAGAAAGTATTAATGCATCAAATGAAACGTAAGGAATGGTTTAAATAAAGTGACAATTAATTGATGGCAGTTTTTTTCCTTCGATGACATGGTGAGATAATTATTTAACAAGTGACAAATTTCTGTAGAGTTTTATCAAACTTGTGTATATATTTTAATTTCCCCTGTTTTCAAAATTATCAAGTAGAATTCTGTCATGATTTCATCAATTTCTACTCTGGTAAATAGGACATTTGTGAATAATTATAGAGATAAGATGTTATATACTGTCTGTTTCGGGGAACAAGTTTTTATAACTTTGAAAATTACAGACAAATGCGGTAAAATCTATCATTTTCGTGAAATTTAGAAATATGTACAAGATTCATTTGATCATAAGAAATAGGGAGCACACGGGCAAGGTAGAGCCCCAGCCAAGAATAAGGAGGATGCAACTTGCATGACCTTTCTAGTAGAATCCCTAACTATTTTGAGTTGGGTAAGAGTGAATTAAATGCAGGCAGGCTTCTCTATCTAAATAGTGACACCTTGCCTATATGTGAAAAAAATCTACAATTTAAAACATCTTTGTTACTTTTGTTGTTTTAATTGATTTCTTAATTTGTATTATAATGTGAAAGAAAAAATATAAATATAATATATAAAAAATAACAAATGATGCTTGAAACTTTAGAGATGGGGTGAGAATTCTTTAATTAGGACTTATGTGAATGATGATACAATATAATTTATACTTGTTTTGTAATATGATATAATAAAATCAATACTAGCACAGAAAAATTTCACAGAAAAATTGTCAAGGTCAAAGTAGCTAGCGGAACATATGAAATTTCACGTTCCGTCTGTCTTTCATTTAATCTTTCCAAATTTCACATTCACATCAGTTCCAAACATCATAATATAATATATTAACATTACATTATATACTATATATGTATATATATTTTCAAGCAGGGTTAAACGGCCAGAGCAACATGCTTTATTCAACACTCGATCCTGCCCATATTAGCTCAACTTGGAAGTACCCATTTTTCTTCGGGTTTGTTCTTTTGCTTTCAGACTGGACTGAGATTTTTTTTCTGGACACAGAGCCTCATGAGCGCCCCTATTAAGAAATGTATACATAATTTACTCTACTACATATGAGTTATTTGTATATTCTTAACAACAATTAATTAAAGAAGGGTAGAACATTTATTTTCAAAAAAAAAGTAAAATCTTTACTTGTTTCAACTATACATAGCATCTTGATTTCTTTAGTGGTAAAATTACACCACTAAAAAGATTAAATGCTAAAAATGCCTGAAAAATAAGATCAAAAATAAAATTCACAGTTGCCCAAAAAAATCAACTTTAGAGGTGAAGTATCCAATTTTGAGATGAGAACGTTTAAATAATATTTTCTTCATATAACCCCAATAAATTAAAGAAATTAATTTTATACTCATATGGTGCTGTTTAGAACAGAAAAAAGATTATTGTTGGTCTTACTTATAAGTCATTTTATTAAATTTTTAACATGGATATACTATTTTGTCCTTTATTTATTATAGTGTAAATAATTTTTTTTTTGGGAAACGTAGATATATATTAAATAAAAATAATGTTAAAAAGTTGTTATATTTTAATAAGAGAGTTTTTGTTAGTTCGAACAAACCATGCTAGAAGTTCCTTAAACATCAAATACTCACTGACAGACCAGCTAAGTAGTTGCCAGAGAAGCTCATATGAAAAGAAACAGCAATTTCTACAAAGACGAAGATCAAACAAAAGGATAATAAAAGCATCTCAAGTCATAATTGCTGGTGAAACTGTGATTCAAAGATTGAGACTTATTAGAGAATGAAGAGTGACCTATAGTTGTGGGAGTCCCATCCTACTAGATTTGCAATCTCAAAAAGTGCTTGTCTCCACTCATCCACCTTCTCTGGGTTTTTCTCCAAATGCTCTGCGAATGCTTTCTCATAAGCTCCCCTTTGTTTGCGTACATCAGATGGGTTGATTTCGTAGAAGATAGGAACAACAATTTGTCCCCGCTGTTGTTTGCAGCAAAGGATCTGAAGGAGCTCATTCAGACACCATTTGGAGGAGGCATAGTTTTCAGAGAAGACCACCACAGAGATGGATGAATCCCGAATTGCTTCAATGAGTGATTGGGAGATGTCATCGCCTTTTCGGAGCTCATAATCAATGTATGTCTCAATATCTCCATGGCGTAAGGCGGTATGGAGATGGCTGGTGAAGGATTTGCGAGTGTCCTCTCCTCTAAAACTCAGAAACACATCATATTTCTTGGAAGAAGAAGATGATGATGGGGAAGCTATGGCAAGCATGGAGTTCTAATTACTCTCTGATCTCTCTCTGTCTTCTTTGCTGAGAAATGACAAAAGTGAACTGATGATGGAGTATGTATGGCAGCGGATAGATTTTATTCACTTTGTCAAGTCTTCCGAGCCAAATGACGCCGTAACTGATACTTTTTCCCTTTTCACATTGGAATCAACAAATTTCATTCCCATCCTAACGGCACCACCTTTCTTTTAGCGACAAAAAGTATGGATAATTTAGACACAATGTCATGACAACATCGTCCGTTGCGTCTGAATGGGTGTTACCGTTTTTTTTTTGGGTCCTTTTTTCATGTGAATGGTTGGCACGTAAAAGATGATGTTGATGCTTCATGCCAATTGCTCTGCTACTTCTCTGCAACTTCCCGCCAGTTAAAGTATGATGGTAGGGTAATTGCTGTTAGTATTTTTTATTTTTAATACAAGAGTTACTTAGATAATTTTGATATATTAAAAAAGTTACATAAATTATTTAATTATAATATAGCATGGCATGATTTTTTTAAAATATTTTTATAAATTATCAGATTATAGACTAATTTATAATATAGATAAATTATTTTGAAAAAAAAATGATAAATATAATAGGCAAAGTAGATTAAAATCTTATATTTAAAATCAAATCTAGCCACCTTAGTTCAAAGAACCTAGGAGAGTAATTGTTAGTGATTATGTGGTCAATTTTGTTTGCAAGTGTGTTCAATGATAGGTTCTAACATTTATTATTTTTGGGACCAAACTAAAATATAGTATTATTCAGAATTCAAGTCTTTGGCAGAAATTGCATGCATCGGCCTTCATATTGAATTGGCCCATTTCCTCACCAGAAAAGTTGTGCATAAGGGGAAGAATAAATGACCTTAAAACTTTACTTTAGTTTGGATGTGAAGGAAAACTATTAGACCAACTCTTTGTTAGTAGCTTTATATTTCTTTTTGTTAGTTCAGTTTAACCTAAAATGGATTTGGGTACTAAATGGATTAATAAATATCAAGAATTAGTCATGATTCACTAGATGATGTCTGGATCTAATTTGAATTGAAGGAGTATTTTAATTCTAAATATAAGAATTTAATATATTTTATCTGCCAAATTTATAATTTTCTTTTTATGCTATTAATGTGGTAGATTTCAATACAATTATTAGACGAGTATTTAGGTAAATCATACAGATATTCTGTTAAATAAGAAACTTAATTTCATAAATTAGTTATATAACTCTTATATTTAAAATTAGAAGGAGTATATGTTATTTTTCTGGGGCAAAGTAATTATGAAGTCAAGTCTTTGGGAGAATTACATTTGCATGTGAAAGCTTCTACGCAACCAAGGTCCAACAAAACGTATGGCCTATACTAAAAAGTTGATGTTGATGCTCTAATGCCAATTGTTTCGCTATTTCACTGCAACTTTCTCTGAAGGATTAATAATTACTCTGTTACTTCCCCGCAGCCTTCACCAAGTGATGGTAGGGTTTTAGAGTTTTAATTGTTAGAGACGGTAGGGTCAATTGTGTTTGAAAGTGTGTTAAAGTTCTCATTAATATGTGTTACTTTTTGGACCAAAACAATATCTGTTATTTAGAACTCAAGTCTTTGGCAGAATTGCATGGTTGGCTTCCATATTAAAGTGGTGCATACCCTCATTGGACAAGTTGTGAATGGAGTGAAGAATCAATGACGCGTCATGAACTATTAGACCACGTAACTGGGGTAATGGTATACACCATACAATAATATACAAACCTGTGGAAAGTTGAAAACTCCTTCGAACCATTTTGGTTTACTTTAAATATAAAATTAAAGTGTCTTTTTAATTATCAGCAATCCTGAAAACAAGACACAGTTTTGTTTTGGGGGGGGGGTGACAACTCATAATTCACATCTATTAAGTATACATAAATACTATGCATTGCAAGATTCAAAACTCCTTTTTTCTTTTTGTCCTTGAAGTATATTCTGATGCTACATGTACTGTAACAAATTGGAATATGCAAAAGAGACCAAATATGGAAGAGACCATTTTGCCAAACCGAAATGCATAAAGTTTGGGAACCGATACACGGACTAATAATGCAAGAGCCAGAGCTTGAGGAAGCACAAGCCATTGCAGTTTGTTTCAAAGTGCAGAAAGAAGAGTTTGCACACAATGGTGATGACGGAAATAGTCTTCGTGGAATCGCCTGTATAGCAGATGCTGCCAGTATGCCAGCTAAGTTCAGTTCTGTGAAAAAGCGGAGCATCCGATGCGCACAATTATTGTAAGTAGCAGGTTCATGCACTGAACAAAGCAACTTTAATTCAACACAAGTACTGCTCAGTTTGTCCATTTTTTCTTTAATTCAACACAAGTATACTGCTCAGTTTGTCCATTTCTTCTTTAATTCAACACAAGTAATAATTCGGTGGAAATTTAATGGCACTGTTCTTTCCCACTCATGGTACAATGGAGTACAGGACCCACTTTGGTGCTCCATGGCCACGCGAGGTTTGTACGGTTTAAATATAATTTCATTAGCCGGTATTTAGAATGTTTAACTCATAATTTTTAAATGAAAAAACTGTTTTTCAGTAAAAATATCTTTATTTTTAATTCTGTATAAATTAAAATATTTTAAAAAATAAAAGTAAAAAATAGATCTGGCATGCGTTTGAAAGTGAAAGCTTGGTGAAGGATGCTCTTCCGTTTCTTTTTATATGAGACAACTACCACTTCTACTTTGTCCTATTTATAATAAATATTGGTAAGATGTCACAATTTTTTTTGGCTGGTTTCCAAGTTTGCCTCCATTAATTACTTTTACTGATAAAAGCCCGGGGGGGTGTTGTAATAATTATTCTGTTCGGTTTTTCAATTTAGACGAAAATATCATGACAACATTGTCCCTCCCTCATACGATGAATTACAGGGAAAGTTCGTACCTTCAATGGCAGGGTCCTTTGTGTGCGAATGAGTGTTACTTCTTCGCATGTCAATGGTTTGTACGTAAAGATGATGTTGGTGCTTCATGCCAATTGCTCTGTTATTACTTCTCGGCAACTTCCCATTCCCATTATTTAAGGTGTTTGGGCAATTCCAAAACAGTTCGTAATTTCTTCTCTTTCTTTATCATCCTTTTTTCTTCTTTTTTTTTTCCCTTAATCATTAGATTAACATATTAATAGTTGAGATTTAAATTTTATTAAAACTATTATTGTGACATTAAATTATAAAAATAAATAACAAATTAAAAAACCTATTAAAATTTAATTCTAATGATTTGCAAATGTATTAAATATTTTTTAAATTTTTTATAAATAGTTTATAAAAATTAAAATCTGAACCGTAGAAATATGATAATCTAATATTTATTAAAAGAAGAGGAGAGAAGAGAATGAGAAAGAAAGAGAAGAGATTCCCAACCAACCCAAAAAGTACATTTTAAATGCATTTTTCTGTAAACTGAAACAAACTCCTCCACATGTTTATTTCGTATACTATAAAAATACTTTTAAAATCATTATTTTGTTTCTATCCAAATACTCCCTTAACATGCAAAATTCAATTGTTTTTAAAAGCACTTTAAAACCATTATTTTGTTTCCAAGTGGAACGTTGGAGTCAAAATTCAATTGTTCTCAACTTTCACAAATTGGTAGCAGGGGTACATTGCTATTACTACTTCTATTTTTTAATATAAGAGCTACTTACTAATTTGGATATATTAAAAAATAAATAAATTATTTAATTATAACAAACATGACATTATCTTTCTAAAATATTTTTTTTTACAAAGTATTGGATTATATATATCAATTTATAATATAAATAAATTAGTTTGAAAAAATAAATAAATACGACAGACATTAAGATTTTATATATAATATCAAATATCTGATCCCAACTACTCCTTAGTCAAGAACTGAACGGAATTATTGTTAGTGATGATAGGGTCAATTAAAATGATAGGTTCGAGTGTATTTCGGTGCTGCTTGTGCTTCTTCCTTTTTGATTTGGTCAAAAGGTGCTGCTTGTACTTTAACAAAACAAATTGGAACATGTGAGAGACTATGTTGTCAAATCAAAATGCGCAAGCTTTGAGAACCAATACACAGCAATAATGCAAAAGCCCCGCCAACGCCGACTGATCATCTACAAGAATGATTACCACAGTTATTACAATTAATATGAGAGGTAAAAGTACAAAAATACCTATAAAGTTTTACTTGAAAGGCTTCTATTACCGTAACCTTTGCAGAGGTGCAAAAGTATAATATTATTTTCGGTCCTAATTATAAAAATTAGTTAACTAATTTGAAAAAATTAAAAAAGTAAGTTGAGTTAGTTATTTGTTCTACATAAGTGTTGTTTTTCTTAAAATATTCTTATTAATCAAGTGTATTGACTAGAACTATCATTATTAGAAGGGTTATTTTAAAAATATATATATAAATATGAGAGATAAAATGGATTTGGAGTCTTATATTTAGGAGCAAAATAAAAGTTAAACAGGATTTTATATTAAAGATCGGAGGTAGTAGTATAATAAAAAAATTTTTTAAAAAAATCTGAAATAGTTAATTTATTTATATATTTATGGGTATTTTTGTAGAGTCACTATTTAAATTCATTGAACCGGTATTTTTCGTTAACATGATCTATGATGTTAACATTTAGTGACTAAAAATATACTTTCCATCTTTAAAAGACTAAATTAAAGCTTAAAGTAAATTTGAAAGACTAAACACACATATATATTAATCATAAAATTATTAGCATTATCATAGTATAATAAAATTTAATAGAATTTTTTTGTTAAAACTGAAAGAATTAATTTATTTGATTAAAAGTTTATAAGTAATTTTGCACATTTGTCTTTTTTATTTTTTTCCCTAATTAGGGGCCTTTTGACACTTTTATAGTATTAATCGCACCGCAAAAAATAACAGTCATTTGTCAAATTTAACTTATACTACTTCCGATCCTAATTATAAGACCCAGTTGACTAATTTGAGGAGATTAAGGAAAGAAATTAAGTTAGTTATTTGTAATAAATAGATAATGTCTTTTCTAAAATATCCTTGCTAATCAACTATATTGGTTAGGACTACAATTATTAGAGGGACTATCTTGGAAAAAAATACATAAATATGAGAGACAAAGTGGATTGGGGTCTTATAATTAGGACCAAAATAAAAGTCAACCAGAGTCTTATATTAAGGACCGGAGGTAGTATTAGGGGAAAAAGGTAGTGTATATTTTATAAGTGATAATTTGTGTGGAGTCCAACTGAAAACATTATTATCTCTGACCAAAAGATCATGACAACATTGTCCCTCCCTCATACGATGAATTACAGGGAAAGGTCGTACCTTCAATGGTTTGTGTGTGAATGAGTAGTGTTACTCTTTTGCGTGTGAATGGCTTGTACATAAAAGATAATGTAGATTGTTCATGACAATTGCTTTGTTACTTCTCGGCAACTCCCCCCTACTTAACGTAGCTAGGTGGAACGCTCCCATCAAAATTCGAATGCTCAACTTTCACCAATTGATGGTAGGGATATTCTTGTTCCTAACTTCTATTTTTTATCAGGGTTATTTAACTAATTTAAATATGTTAAATAATAAATAAATTATTTAATTATAGTAAACATAACATGTTTTTCTTAAAATAATTTTTATAGAATATTAGATTATATATCAATTTATAATATAAATAAATTAGTTAAAAAATAATAAATATGATAGACATATTAAGATGTTATCTATAATATCAAATCTAACTCCCACTTAGTTATTATATCAAGAACTGAATAGAGTAATTGTTAATGGTGATATATAGGGTTAATTCTGTTTGAAATTGTGTTAAATGATGGGTTCTAATATTTGTTAGTGGTGATATGGTCACTTATAATGATTGGTTCTATCATATTGTAATGCTGCTTGTACTGTAACAAAACAAATTGGAACATATAAGAGACCCAGTTGCCAAATTAAAATGCACAAGGTTTGAGAACCAATACACAACAGCAATGCAAAAGCCTCATCAACACCGGCTGATCATCTACAAGAATAATTATCACAGTTACTATAATTAATATGACAAGTTGGCTTGTGCCTCATATATATATTTTTTTAAAAAAAGTGGTGAAGATGTAAAAATAAATGTAAACTTTTTATTGTTTTCAAATTAGGGGCATTTTGATACTTTCATAGTATTAGCATAGGTCCCACGGCAAAAAAATAACAGTTATTAGTCAAATTTAATGGTGATATCATTTTTTTTTTTGGTTTTGCAAATTTGTCCATGCTTTTGTACTTCCGAAAAGATTATAGTGGTGAGTATACTTTGGGTAAAAATTTATAGGTATTTTTGCACGTTCACCATTTTAAGTATAATATAATATTATCACTTCTGTGAAATTTTGAAACACACCCTTTTATTTTTGGCCTTTTCTCAATCTTTTTTCAGATTTTATCTAGAATGATTTCTATTTGTTCATTTTTGCCCATTAAATATCTTGACTTTATGTTTCTTTTTGTTGGTTCAATTTAACTTGACATGGGTTTACGTGTTAAACGGATTGATAAATATCAAGAACTAATGATTCACTAGACCCCCTAGATCTCATTTAAATTGAAAGAGTATTTTAATTCTAAATATAAAAATTTAATATATTTTATCTGTTAAATTTATAATTTTCTTGTCACGCTATTAATGTGATAGTTTTCAATAGAATTATTAAACAAGTATTTAGGTAAATCAAACACATATTTTTTAAATAATAAACTTAATTCCATAAATTACTTACATAACTCTTATATTTAAAATTAGAGGGAGTGTATGTTATTTTTCTGGGGCAAAGTAATTATGAAGTCAAGTCTTCGGGAGAATTACATCTGCACGTGAAAGCTCCTATGTAACTAAGGTCCAACAAGATGTGCGGCCTACGCTGAAAAAGTTGACATTGATGCTCTCATGCCAATTGCTTTGCTCTTTCACAGCAACTTCCTCTGAGGAATAATAATTACTCTGTTACTTCCCAGCAGCTTTCACCAAGTGATGGTAGGGTCAGAGTTTTAGTTGTTAGAGATGATGGGGTCAATTGTGTTTGAAAGCGTGTTATAAAGTTCTGATTAATATGTGCTACTTTTTGGACCAAAACAGTATCTGTTCTGTAGAACTCAAGTCTTTGGCAGAATTGCATGGTTGGCTTCCATATTAAAGCGGTGCCTATCCTCATTGGAAAAGTTGTGAATGGATGCATGGAAGAATAAATGACCAGTCACGTACTATTGAGAGCTGCAGCATGAAGATTGCTGGTAAAGTTGTTGCGGGTTTTGCCTCTGAAAGGTAACGAGATGATGGGGTATGGCAGCGAAAGACTTGACTCACCTTTAGTTCTTCAGACCCAAACGAACATCACTTGTGACGCAACTTTTAATACATGAAATTGGATGGACGGAACCGAAAGCGAATATGGCTAGCTGTTAAGAACAAGATAAAATTATTAGTCAATTGATATGAAGTCAAAAGTCACTTTTTGTTGTGGAAAAACCACAAAGTCACTTTGATAAAGGAAAACTTATGTACGTGAAGGGCTGGCACTCTGGTAGCTTCCAGGAAGGGTTGGTTTTGCATCTAACTATTTGATGAGCAAAAGTGGGTGCTACAATTTAGTGAATTACAAGAGCAACCTGGTGGTATGTGATTTAAATATTAAAAAAATTATTTAAATTAGTTATTTATTAAAATATGTATGTTAGTTTTTCTTAAATGCCTCATCTAATTAATTATATATATGGATAACCATCACAACACATGGAAACTTCCTTCACATGTACAATCAATAAAGATATGTAGTTAATTGTGGGAAGAATTATATGGGAAAAAAATAAATTAAGGTCTTATATTTAAAATGAAAATAAATTTATCAACCAGTTTCGGATTAGAATGATTATTTCTTAGAAAGGTGAATGTATTTGAGGAACTGTATCAATGTTTTGCAGGAATGGATCTTTTTTTAATAATTACAAATCTAAATACCCCACATAAACTTTAATCTGTCACTGTTTAACATTTGTAAACATTATTTCTTGCAAAAGTTTTATATAGTATGTATAAAAATAAATTTAAAAATAATCCTTGACATGATGGCTTTTCTTTTATGAGGAACCGTTGGCAAGTTGCTCTGAAACTTCATAAGTTTCACGAACTATTTGAATTAATAACTACAAAAACGAAGACTTGTTAATGTGACAAATCACACGGTTTACGGTGAGGAACAAAAAGTTAGCCGGCTTGTGAATGGGCTCACTCATGTTTAATAGGTAGAATATTGACCAGCGATCTGACTTTTGTGCTTTGGGCTAGGTTGTCATGCGAAGAAAATAAAGAAAATTTGAAGAACTAGTGCGAGTTCCTACACCCGATTTGAGGGCTTTGTTAACGAGTGATTTGTAAATTTTTTTGTAAATGCTTTTTGAATTTAGAGTCACGTCCTAGTTCTTATAAGCACTCAAAACCTAACTCACACAAACTTTTATATACCAAAAAGAAAATCATAACAAATTCAAGCGATCAACATTACGCAACATTACAGATTTGGAATCACTATTCAGGTTTCGATCCCCCCAAAAAAAACACACACACACACACATCGGCGAGGGTTAAAGAATAAGGAGAATGCTTCGCTTTCCAATTTTGTTTCAATTATAAATAGGTATTTGTTAGTTGTTACTCGTCACCCCTCTAATCTTGAATATAAATTCTAATTAATTAATTTGCACAAGTTATTAATTAAGTTAGTAATTTCTTATTATATAAAAATTATGGATCACTTTTTCTAAAAATTATGTGAGAGATAGAGAGAAAAACATGTGAAATTAATGAAAATAATACCGAAAAATACTCGGTGGTAAAGTCTTATTACGTAATTTTGGTAATGATATATTATATTTGGCGCTAAGAGGGCAATCTAGTTCTTAAAATACTCGGTGGTAAAGTTTTATTACGTAATTTTGGTAACTGATATATTACATTTGGTGCTAAAAAGGTAATCTAGTTCTTTCATTTCCGCAGCCAAAAGAACAAGACCAGGTCTTTCATGTAACGTCACAAAAATAAAATAAGTTTGGGTTAAGTGGTAAGTTTGGCTTGCCATTCTGCTATTATTTCCATTTTAAATATAAAAGTTGGATAATTAATTTGTAACTATTAAGAAAATTATTTGTAAAAACATATACTCCTCCGGTCCTTAATATAAGACCCAATTGTTGAGTTGGTTTTGGTCCTAAATATAAGATCTATTTATCATATTTATCAATTTTCTCTAAATTATCCCTATGGATACTTGTTCAACCATAATCAAGTAGAAGAGGGAGAGAATGTATTAAGAATGATAATTATGTTGTTTTAGGAAAAAAATGTCACATTTCTTATAATTAACTAACTTACCTAACTTTCTTAATCTAATCAAATTAGTTAAATAGGTCTTATACTAAGGACCGGAGGAGTATGTTAGTTTTTCAAAAATATTTCATCTAACCAATCATTTGCAATACAAATTATCATAATTGACGAAAATTCTTTTTACATGCACAGCCAAATAAGGATAATTAATCTAGAGAAGAATTATAAATTTAAAAAATAAAATAAATTGATACCTTATATTTGGAATTCAAGGTATATTTAAAGTGATGAATGTATTTGATGAACATTTACTGTTTTGTAAGAATGATTATTTTAATGACCATAAGTCTAAATATCCCATGTAAGTGTTAATCTGGAACTGTTTAACATTTGTAAACAGTATTGCTTGCAAGAGTTTTTATAGTGTATATATAAGTAATTTTTTTTATGAGGGAACCATGGTGCTATTCAAGGTTTTCTTCTTTGCGGTAAGGGTGGAGTATGGCAACGAACAGACTTCTTCAGGGCCGAACATAAGGCCCAGTTAATTACCACAGTTACCAGATACTATCTCGGCACCTTAATATAATTTCAGCCCCAGTTAACTAATTTCAAGAAATTAAAAAAATTAAATAAATTACTTTAAAGTGTTATATTTATAATCAGCCTTTTGGCAGAGTGTTTGGGGGTACAAGTAGTTTATAGGTGTGATAAGTCAGTTTGCAAATTTGAGAGCTATTTGTCACAGTTTTTGGCTAATCTGACTTATAAGTCAAAAACTACTTTTTCACACACAATTACAAAAGCATCTAAAACTTACTTATAGCTTATGAAAAAGTAGCTTTTTGGAAGTAAATGACATTTTTGTCCTTATGTTGTTCTTAGGCTTCTCTCTATATATTTTTTGTGCTTCCCAATCAATTTTTAGTTATTTATTTTTAATATTTTTTAAGTGCAAATAATTTTTAATAGTTTTAATAATGTTTTTAATTTTTAATATTATTTTTTATTTTATATTTACATAAATTATGCAGAGTATATCATCCAATTAATTATGTAATATTATTTGGTTTAAAAATTTTCACATTACTATAATTTCTAACTTAAATATATTTTATTCATTAAATATAACTTTTTCCTATTATAATAATATAAAATTATTATATTTTGTAAATTCATACTTTAATCATTTTTTATTATTTAATAAAAGTCATATCAATTGGGTTATTCTACAAAATAAACTTACTTATTCAATTATAATCCAAATAATTTTTTTACTTTATAAATTAACTTTTACAAAAGTCAATCTAAACATAAATCACATTACACAATTTAACTTTGACCTAATCTGACTTTTTTTTAAAAGTCAGATTGAAAATAAATTACTTTTTTTAACACTAATCCAAACGGACCCAATGTTTTTCCAAACTAATTTGTTCAGTTATAAACTGATATATATAGTCTAATAGTATATACAAGTATTTTTAAAGAGATCATATAACATATATTATAATTAAATACTAATGTTTTAGCTTCCTTAGTACATATAAGTATTTTTACAGAGATCATGTAACATATATTACAATTAAATACTAATTTTTAAGCTTTCTTAATTTTTTCAAATTAATTAACTGGGTTTTATATTAAGGAATCAAGTTGGCTTGTGAAAGTTATGGCAAAGTCTTGTTCATGTTCTGCTTTCAAGTCTCTGCTTTGTTTTCATTCACAAACATGAATATGCGAATCAGAATCAGTTTACTTATAGTATTCAACAATTTTGTGAACTGCTTCAACTTTTCCACTTAACACTTCAACGGGTTTAATCATTTCGTCAATTCCAATTACATGTTAACAATTATATATATGTTCCAGTTTTCCAGATCACATACCAAATTTCCTGATGTGTTATATGCTTCAATCCAATTGCCTGCATGACTGGACTTCTGCTTCAAGAAAAATCCAATGAAGTGGTTTGACAAGAAATGTCCACATTGTAACAAGCCAATCAGAAATTAAAGCCTAATTTTAAAAATAACGGGATTTTAACATATCGAATAGAATTAAATATACCAGAAAGTATGAACTTTTGACTCAAGAAGAGAAAAGATATTTTGTTCAGAATATATCTAATTTAACGTAGTTATTTATGAGTTGTCTTGCTCTACAACAGTATTTTTCTGCTCATCTTTTTTCTTGTGGCCAACTCTGATTTCAATTCCCTCTTCTGAAGTAACTTCCTGTGTTCTGACTCCAACTCCATTTGTTGAAGAATTTGTTAACTTTCTGAGGCACACATTGGTGAGACTCCATATGATACAATCAAGCCATCACGTTTTGATATTTCAAGTTTATCATCCTCATCATAAGTAACAACAGAGAATTTGAATGGAAGCTTTGTGTTACAATTGTTTCTGGATGTTTTTATGAATCTGCATGGACTACGCCATAGAAAAACATGATGCGAACTAAGTTCAATTCTGGTCATATCAAAATTCAGGCTGTGGACCTGCTTATCATCTTCTTCCCAACAAATTCGGCAATTCAAGCGACTGGAAAGGCTTTTCTTTAGCTTGAATTGTGAAAGAACAGAGCAAGCAAAACAGAATGGAAGGGCAGAAGAAGATGATGATGATGAAGCAGACGCACCCATTGTTGGTTTGACTGATTCACAATATTATGGGATTTAATCAGTCATTTGACTTACATTTCCCATGTTTGGGTTTCAAGCTTATCCAGTATGTTTGTCAGAATCTTAGTGGGTCAAGTTAATGTCTTAATGGGTCCAATATTTTCGTTCAGTTTTTCAGTATTTTTTGAAGGAGTGGTTCTACGAGATTTTAAGTCTCATGAACAATATCTTCATGTCCCTTAGACTGAGTACACAACTCCATTTTGAATTTCTTGCCCACAAGCAGTGCTTCTTTCCCATCACAGCTTCCAGGTCCAGCCCCAAATTTACTGATTTCCATCTCCAACTCACCAATATGTCGATGCCTCTTTGACCACCTGCCCAATTCAGACTCCATTTTCCTTTGTTGAACAAAATTCTGATATTCACAGGCATATAGGGGGCAGATCCCACACTCTTGGTGTTATGCAATCCTTAAACTGCTTTTTTTTTTTTTTTTCCAATTCACATTTGGGCAAGCTATATTTCATTGTGCACAAGTCTTCTCTGACTTGTGATGTGTTGAAAGTCTTGGATGTTGATAACTGGATATATTTGATCTTCAATATAACGGTGAGACTCTGATATTGCAGACATTAATTAACTCAAGCATGGGCCACAGCTAAAGAACTTCTGACAAGAACTGCATTTCGTCTTGAGTTTGGTAAATCAAGATCCAGTGAGAATTGTCCTGAGCCTGAAAAGGTGAGATTGAAGAACCTTTTTCTTTTGGGCGTCTCTTTGGCAATTATTTTCTATAAATTATTTAGTGTGAATAATGTTGTGAATGACTAAATGATCAAGTCATTATTCAACATCTGATCAAGATTCTATAATACTAACCCTTATGACAAGGTGGGATTTAAAATTTACATCACACACACCACGTGCATGTCATAAAATACCTCCGAATAGAATATGTATCTGAGGTCAGGCTACAATCTGTATGTTATTTAACCATTTAATAAGGATGACCGACTTATTAAATTAGTTAATTCCGGTCTCTGCCTATTTTCCGCATTGTTTTAATAATTGGACATCCCAATCAGTGTCTCTTAACATGATCTGCAATTTAACCTGATAAAAAATTGAAGATCATTTTCAAATTACAAAGTCACGCGCTCACATGCTGGTTTCAGTACATAACTTCCTAAAAGCAGAGAGAAAAAGAAAGCCAGCATAACAAAGTGAAGAAAGCAATTAGTTTGAAGGAAAACAGAAGAAATTCCAACTCACAAGACTACACCATATTAATTTCAAACATCACTTTTCTTTTATCTCCAAGAATAGTATGAATACATTTTCCCATTAAGGAGCAGCATCAGTCGAATCTTAATGTTAGCTTTTCTTGGCCGAGAATGATGACTAGATACATGTATTTTGTCAAACTGCAAATATGAGAGAATGTAATAATATGAGTGAATATATTTTTTGGGCACAACATTAGTTAATAGATATTAATAATTGAATATAGGGTTTGCATCAGAAAGAAGATATGTAACTAAAAATCAATCTCAAGAATTTAATTTTCTTGGTTACCCTCAAATCTCTTCTTGCTGCCTATAATCAGCATTGGCTGTGATAGAAATCAGCACATGGCCCATCATTTGATCCGTACATGGTTATGAAATCCAGAGGAGATGAAAGCTCTACTGCTTCATCACAATTTACACCTACAAATACAAGTGGCCGAATCATGAAGATTCTTTCCATAGCCTCCGCTGACAGTTGCAGAAGTTGAGCTCTTTTGTAAATAGACAGAAATCTAGCAAAATAAGACTTATGAAAAATAGTTTGGTTTTTAAACACAAAATTACAGGAAGATAAATCATTTTCATCTTAAATATAATCATCTTAAGATTTGGTTGGTTATTTCCTTTCACTCATGCTTTTCATCACAAAACATATAAGTGAAGTCGTCTGAGACGATACATATTCATTGTCAGAAGCCAAGAAATTGAAATTCTAATTTTGTAAATAAATGGATTCAAACATAACAATAGAATTAAATATATTACAAAGTAATACATTTCATTTAAAAGCATAATCTATGTTTGCCATGGTGGGAGCTATGGTGTACAAAAGTCAAGCTTAATAGATGAAATGTAAAATAGAGATACATACCGATCAAGTAATGGATTGTAGGTGATTTACTTATGATGAATGTGTTGCTTTGTGGATTCCAAATTCAATTGGGACAGCATAAGTAGCAGCTCATTATAAGCATCATGAGATGTCTTGGACTCAGAATTCAGGAGACTAGATTGAATGATCTGAGAGTCCTTCAATTTCTTTGTTGAAGCGAGTTGATGTTGGTCATCATCAATGCTCCGATGCCTCTTTTTTGGCATGCTTACCTCCAATTTTTTTTGTTGAAGGAAGTTTGTGTACTCTGAGATATATATTGGGCGAACTCCACATTCTTTAATCAAGCAATGATGAATATAAACTCCCCCGTTACAGAGCTTACGGTCACCAAACTGAAATTCAAATTTAAGCTCTGTATCATTATGTATTCCACTTCTTCGGAGTTCTTGCAGTATGCGATCGCAATAGAGGGGATCATACCACATAAAAACATTATCTGAATCCAATTTCACCATTGAATAGTGCCATCCTGTTCGGCCTTTCAAATCGAAGCGAATATACCTCCTGTCATATAACGTGCATCCACATGATGAGCGACATTGATCCCTTTTTCTTGAGGAGAGATGAGGTATAACAAAGCAGAAAATGAAACCCTTTAGGTTGTCAAAATCTGGAGTAAGCTGAACACTCACTTGTAAGTATCCATACTTTATCGTCGAACTTTTATCAGTAAACCACTCTGGAATAATACTTCCTTTGAAGTTGCCACATATTCCTTGCTTCAATGAGAAACTAGCATATTCTGGTATTCCATGAAATGAATTCTCATTGGCATCATGACAAGTCTCATTTTGGGAACCCAAGGTCACGTTTGGCTCCATTTCCATTTGCTGAATGAAGCAGTGGTATTCAGAGGCATATACTAGGCAGACTCCACATGCTTCGATCACAACATCAACAGAACTCTTTCGATACGTAACATAAGAGAATTTAAATGACAACTTTGGCCTGGAATTGGTGTTTTGATCGTCCATTGCTTTGTGGAATCTTATGAATATGTCAGGATCACACCATAGAAAAACATGATGTGAATCCAAAACATGATGTGAATCCAAATTATACCTCCTCATATCAAATGTTGAGCATCCGCGCTTCTTACCATCGTAATAAAATTTGCATTGCAAGTAACCAGGAGGGCGATGAGAAAGAATACAGCAGAAAATGAAGCCAACTAAATCGTTCGAGGTGGAAGGAGGCTCGATAGTTATATAGTTGGAAGCCTCTGTTTCCTGATTAAATTTAAACCACTTTGGAACATTTCTTCCGGGGTAACAAACACCACCTCTTTGCTTTGTGTACACTAATCGCTTCAATGAGAAATAAGCACTTTCCGTAACACGAGATAAGAAACTATTCTCCAATTTGAAGCAATCTTTTAGAAATAGGAAGGCCAACTGTGGTGCAAAAGGTATTGAAATGGGTACAATCTCAAGTGATACGCAATCACTAGCATGAACAGTTTCGATGAACGGTGGCAGTTCTGGCAGAGAACGAAGCCTTCTACAGTTGCTCAAGTGAAGACATTTTAATTTTGAAACATGCTTGATGCTGGGAGGCAAGCTCTCTACATTACTTCCTCTCAACGACAATGAAGATAACGAAGATAAGGAGTCACTGAATTCAGGGAATTCATAAAATTGTTCACAACCATGAAGATTAAGACTTCGAAGATTTCTGAGATAAGCAACTGATGAACAGACCGTTGAACCCAACATTATTTCATCTGCCGACAATGAAGACCCAATATGAGAAGTTAGTTGTAATGTCTTTAAAGATGCACAATTCCAAGCATGTAATTCTTCAACGGATGGAGGAAGTTCTGGCAAAGATTGAAGGTCCTTACAAGAGCTTACGTAAAGAGATCTTAGCATTGAGAGATGCTTGATATTGCTTGGAAGTTCAGTTAATTTGCAAGTCCGATACAAGACAATTGTTTCTAGATATAACAAAGCATCAAATAACGTGTGGAGCTTTGATTTGTCAATTATTCCTCCGCAATCTTGAAGACGAAGGTCTCGAAGAGATCTCATGCAACAAATCCCGTTAATCGGAAGATTCTTTAGTGTTGAGCCACTGAGAGAGAGCCTTCCGAGTTTCTCCATAGGCCCAAGTGAAAAGTCCAATATCTCAACGCTTGTCGCCTCTAAACCTATCATAGTAACTATCACTTCTGAAGAGAATGAAAACTCCTTGAGACCATAGCAACCATGGACAGATAGGCGTTCGAGAGATTTTGACTGTCTCTCCATTTTCAAACTCTTCATGTTTCTGCAGCTGCTAAGATCCACATCCCTCAATCTTGGGAGAGATAAAATAGATGGATCAAGGTGGCATAAACTTTCACACGACCTAAAAAAAATTCGTTCAAGATTTCGAGCGGCTGAGAAATCTGGTAACTCTTTCAATTGTTTGGATCCCACAAGGTTTATCATTCTTAAATTCACCAAGTTCTGCAACAATTAAAAAGAGAAATATATATTACATAAGAAACAAGAGTCTTAAATTTTAATTAAATTGTACAAAAAATTATAAAGCTCATATTTGTACGTTATACCTGCATGCTGTCCCATAGTTTTTTAAGGTGGCTGTTAGGCATGTGTAATTCAACTAGCTTCTCAGCACAAAATGACAATGGTAGAGACTTTAAAGGAAAATCGTCCCACTGAAGATACCTTAATGAGTTGGGAAATGACTCGAGCCCCGAAGGAAGATTCACAGTGCACGGTCTTTTATCCTCAGGTGAATAGAATTTCAAAAATCTTAAATTAGTCATCTTGCTAAAGGCATCAGCATTCAATTGTAAACCTCTAATTTGAGACAAATCTAAACTTATGCCTTGAATTGTATCAGTTCCCTGAACAACATAAAAAAAAAAAAAGTGAATAACTTAATATATATTAACATTGTCTTTTCAATAGTTGTCAAATATCAAGGTAAAAGATAGATATTATTTGTACCTGATTATTTTTTAGTACATCATAGATCTCTTTAGGATTCCGTAGTCGACTACGTCCTCCAGGATTTTCCATACACTCTTGACGGACAATTTCAAAAGCCATTGATTGAATCAAATCATGCATCTGTATCTTATAATCAATACTTACTAGCGCCTTATCCGCAAGGGTTCTCAAACCAATGCTTGCATGAAAGCCGCAGCTCTCCAGCATTTCTATTGCATATTTTTTAGATTTACCTTTCAAAAACCAAGCAATGTCTAAAAATATCTCTTTCTCTTCCTCATCAAGTCCATCATAGCTCAATTTCAGCACAGCTTGAATATCTCGATTACTAGTGCTTTCTACCTTGCTCAATGCACTTTCCCATTCCTCCATAGTTCTGGAATATAGAAATGAACCCAAAATGGTTAAGGCTAATGGAATGCCATGAGCATAAGCAACTGCTCTTTGGACTAGTTCTTTATATTCACTTTTATAACCATCTTTGCGGAAGGCTTTAAGGTTGAAAACCTCAAGTGAATTGTTGTAGCTCAATGCCTTGGCCTCATGTATTCTCTCAACTCTTCCATCAAGTACATGCTTATCTCTACTTGTTATGATGACTTTGCTACCAAGTCCTAAAAGAGGAGCTTCCCTTTCCAAATAATCTAACTGACTTGTGCTGCTCACATCATCTAGTACAATCAAAACTTTTCTATGACCGAGTCTTTTAAGAGATGTATCTTTTAATAGTTCATGGAAAAGTTTATCATGTACATATTTTAGCCCATGCTTTTCGGACTCTTCTCTTAAATTTTCCAAGAAGCAGCAACTGTCAAATTGAGAGTGGAATTTGGCAAACACAACCTTAGCCATGGTTGTTTTGCCTATCCCAGCCATACCCCAAATTCCAATCGTTGAGAATCCTTCTAGCAACATTTCAACATGACCCGAATTCTCCTTAATTCCAATAATATTTGCTAATTCACTTTTTGAGGACGCATGGTTTAGTTTTCTGATGATGTCATTGACAATATTTTGAATGAGTTCTGCTTCATCTCTGATGTAAGAAAAGAAATCATAGAAGAAAGTATTAATGCATCAAGTGAAAATTAATCAAGAGATAACTTGTTAAAGGAGGAATTCTTAGATACTCCCGGTGTACCACATCATATAAACACTGCCCAATAAAAATTCACCAACTCCATAAATGTCAGTCTACATGTCACCTGATGTGGCTATTTTTTAATTTAGGATAATTTATGAAAAAATTCTGCGACGCGTATTCTCTCTCCCATTTTTCAATGAACTTCTTTTAAATTTTTCTCTCTCATCTTTATTCTCACACGTCTCTCCCCCATTATTCAGTCGATTCTCCCGCCCTTCTCTCCCCTCTTCTCTTTCATTACCTTCTAGGTTGCGTTTTATGACAACCCCAAACTCTTCATCAGAAAAACACTGGATGCAAGGTTTGGCGCTTTGGGCAGTGATTTTGGTAAGAGCGATAAAATCGAATCTACAAATTTCTCTAAGCAATTGATCATAGAAACCAGAGGAGTGGGTCGCAAATGAGCAGTGAAAAAACGCTGTGCTTTTGAAAAGAGCAATGTAGCGAGTGATCCAGAAAGTAGGAACAAACACAAGATGATTTCATACAGTCATATATACCTCTCTTTCTTTTCAACTTCCGTGGATATCTAGTTCTTTTTGTTGGAATTTTAAGATTTTCTATTAGAAATTTTTAAAGCCTCTCTAGCGCAATTTTGCTGCTGCTTAGTGTGTTGAAAGATGGAAGATGAAGGAAACTAGCTCACATGCTCTTTGAAGGTCATGAGCATAACAGAAGGCAGAAACCATAAGCAACGACTAATAGAAATGCAGAACACGAAGACGCTAGAGGGTGGGTGGGAAAAAAATTAGCTTTTACTATATAATAGTGGGAAAGGAAGATGTGAAAAAGAAGTAAAATAGGTAAACCCTGATTTCTGGTTAAAATAGAACAAACAATGGCGGAAGGAAGAACAGAGAGATACAACAATGGGAGATGGAAGAATGAGGAGAGAAGAGATAGAACAAACCTAACGAAGAGTGACGAAAGAGAAGATAGAAAAAGGAGAGAGAGGAGAGTCAAATGAAAAATGGGCAAGTGACGGGTCATAATAATAAAGTGGAAAGAGAAAATTTTGACAGAAGTTTTCGGAAAATGGGAGAGAGAGTATGAGGGTGACAGAGTTTTTTTTTTGATAAAATAGTCTTAATTAAAAAATTGCCACATCAGGTGACATGTAGACTGACGTTCATGGAGTTGGTGCATTTTTATTGGGCAGTGTTTATATGATGTGGTGCACCGGGAGTATCTAAGAATTCCTCCTTGTTAAAGTGACAACTAATTGATGACTTTTTGGTGACATCATAAGATTATTATTTAATAAAATGACAAATTTCTCCAGAGTTTTATCAAAATTGTGCGGATATTTTCATCCATTTTCCAAATTATTAAGAAGGATTCATTCAAATGAAAAAAAAATGTATACATAATTTACTCTACCATATGAGTTATTCGTAATGATAATTAATTCAAAGAAAGGTTGAACAGTTAAAAAAAACAACTTTTAGAGCTAAAATACCCAATTTTGAGATGACACCATTTAAATAATGTTTTTTTTTCTTGTAAACCCAATAATTTAAAGAAATTAAGTATATATACCATATATAGACGAGTATTGCAATAAATATGATCCAACATCATTATTCACTATCAGTTAATTAGTTGTCAGATAAACTAATATGGAAAGAAAAAGCAATTTATATGAATATGAAGACCAATCACAGGAATAAGTAGAAGTATGAGACTCTGATTCAGATACTTGGAGTTAGAGAATGAAGAGTGACCTGTAGTTGCGAGAGTCCCATCCTGCTAAACTTGCAGTCTCAGAAAGTGCGTGTCTCCACTCCTTCAACTTCTCTGGGTTTTTCTCCAAATGTTGTGCGAATGCTTCCTCATAAGCTCCCCCTTGTTTGCGTACATGAGATGGGTCCACTTGGTAGAAAATAGGAATAACAAGCTGTGCCTGGTGCTCTTTACAGCAGAGGATCTGAACAAGCTCATTCAAACACCATCTTGAAGAGGCATAGTTTTGAGAGAAGACCACCACAGAGATGGATGAATCCTGAATTGCTTGGACGAGTGATTGGGAGATGTCATCGCCTTTTGGGAGCTCATAATCTATGTATGTCTCAATACCTTTGAGGCATAAGGCAGTATGGAGGTGGCTGGTGAAGGATCTGCGAGTGTCCTCTCCTCTGAAACTCAGAAAGACTTCATATTTCCTGGAGGACGATGAAGAAGAAGATGAAGCTGCAACACCCATGGGATTCTGATTAATCTCTCGGATTATCTCTCTGTCTTCTTTGCTGAAAAATGGCCACAGTGATGGACGATAGAGTATATGGCGACCAATGGACTTGACTCAGTCTTAAGTCTTCAGAGCCAAATGACACGGCAATTGTTACTTTCCCTCTTTTCACATTGGAATACATTTCCTTCCCATTCTTGGCCCCCACCTTTCTTTTACTTTTGGCCTTGGAAATCTGGATCTTCATCAACTCTCAACTGTGATCGTGATGAATGAAGTAGATGCATTTTATAGATAATAATTTGAGCAGAATCCAAATAAAAACATCACTACTTTAAAATTGTTAATGCTTTCATATAGACCCAAAAAAAGGGTCAGGATATGACATGTTCCCTCGCACAACCTAGTGGAAAATTTGCATCAAAATTCAATTGCTCATCTATTTCCAGGCGACTTTCGCCAACTGATGGCAGGTCACAGTGGTTATTCCATTTCATGTAAGAGTTACTTAATTTGTTTAGACTAAGAAGGTCAAATAAATTACTACCTCATGTCTTTATTATAAGAGTTAGTTTGACACTCAAATTGATTCTAAATATAAGACCCCATCTTATCTATTTTTTTAAAAATAATCATTGCTGTACATGTTAAAGGTTTCATCACATAATAGTTCTGGCTAATACACATGATTAGCAAATGTATTTTAGGAAAGACGATACTCATTTATTATAAATAATTAACTTAATTAATTTTCATAATATACTCAAATTAATCAATTAACTTTTATATTAGAGGCCAAATGTGATAATTAATTATAACAAAGGTGACATGATTTTCTTAAAATGCCTCTACATAGTGCTAGACCTAAATTATATATCAATTTCTAAGTCAAGTAAATTGGTTTGAGGAAAGAAAATGATAAATACATAGACAAAGCGGATTAAAATTTTATATTTAAAGTTAAATTCTAATTCTAACTAGTTTTTATAATAGGGATTGAGAAGCAAATGTTATTGTTGATGACATCAATTGTGTTTAAAAGTGTGTTAAATGATAGGTCCTAATATTTGTTATTTTTGGGATCAAATTAATATCTACAAGCTTTGGTGCTAAATATAGGAGTTAGACAAGGAGTTCATTTTAATCTTAAATATAAGATGTTAATTCATTTTGTCTCCTAAATTTATAATTTTTTTCCTACCCAAATTATCTTTATTGTTTGCACATAAAGGAGCTCTTAATCAAGAGGTAATTTAACAAATTAGCTATCTACATCTTATATTATATTAAGAGTGGGCTACAGCATTATTTATAATTCAAGTCTATCGGTAGAATTGCATGCATTGGCCTCCATATTGATCTGGTCCATGTCCTCACCGGAAAAGTGGTGCATAGACGGAAGAATAAATGATCCTTGAAAGTTCCACTTAGTTTGGGTGTGGAAAAAAAAAATAAGAAAGAAAAGAATATTAAAAGAGAAAATCTCAAAAAATAATAAATCTTTTTACTATTCCAAAAAATTTTCCTTGATAATATTTTCTGCCATTAGATCAGGCGATACATACACTATATAAGGGTATACGAACTTGTAGGAAGCTGGAAACACCTTGGAACCATTTTGGGTTTCTCTAAATAGAAAATTAAAGTGTTTTTCTAATCATCACCAATCATGAAACAAAACACAGTTTTGTTAGGGGAAAAGGTCTTAATTCGCATGTATTAAATATACATAAATGCTTTGTATTGCAAGTTTGAAAACTCCGTTTTTAATTCTTAAAGTATATTCTGATGCTATATGTACTGTAACAAATTGGAATATGTAAGCGACCATTTTGCCAAACTAAAATGCACAAGGTTTGAGAACCGATACACAGACTAATAATGAAATAGCCCCACCAATACTAACTGTTCATCTACATAAATATAATTACCGCAATTACCATAATGTGACAAACTGGCCTGTGCAAGTTATGGCACGACTTGTTCATGCTCTGTTTTCAAGTCTTTACTCTGTTCTCATCGACAAACGTCAATATGCAAATCAGGATTAGTTCAATGATGTTCAACAACTCTTATGTAAAACTCAACTTGAAGGAACGATCGCTCATGCTCTTTTTTTCTTTACTCTGTTTTTATCTACAAACACTAACATGCTTATTCGTTAAAAGCCATTTGTTTTATTCACCTGCCAAAATTTTTGTTGATGTGTTGTTTACAAGATTATCATTTCCCTGGAATGGAATTACTGAACTGATTAAAAAAGTCAAAATTGAACCATGAGGGCAATAATTATTACAAAAAAAGGCATCAAATAGTCATTTTTTTGCCTGGAACCTATACAGTTGAATATCGTTAGCATGTAATCATTGTCAACGTGTATCATGGTGAAGTATGAATAAATGCTCTTAATTTGCTAATTTAAGGAGGAGATAATACCTATTCAATCGTTATGGCCTTGCGTTTTCGGAAAGTCAAGTTGAAATCCGCCGATTTCCCTTGGTGATCGACATCGGAATATTCTGAGGCGTAAATGGGGTAGACTCCACACGCTTCGATGAGAATATCATCACTAGCAATTCCTAGGCCGAATTTGAACAAAAGATTTGGGTCATAAGTTGTGGTTTCATGATTTCTTCTGTTCCCTTCAATTTTCTCGAGCATCAATTCTGATAGTTTCGGATTTGAACGTAGGAGAACATTTCCAGGACTGAATTCTATAAAAAATGGAAATCCAACTTGGGTAGTCATTTCATCCAATTTAACACCGAAGGAAATTTGAGGGGGAATACAACGTTCCTCTGAGAAGGAGTCAGGAACGACAGCGCAAAAAACGAAACCCACTAAATTGTGAGAAGCTAGAGAAAGTTGGACGATGGACGAATCATTTTGGTTCCGAATATTCCCAAACCACTTCGGAACCTTCTTTCCTGGGTAATAAACTGTAACATCTTCCTTCTCATGAACTGCTTTCTCTAACAACAACTTGGCTTGTTCTTCAATGGCACCCAGATCTAAGTTCACACAATTGATGAATGAGAAAATTTTTTCACCATAATTCTCAGATGTGCTTGAAATCGTTGAAGCAGACACCGTCTCCAGCGATACGCAGTTTGTGGCAATCAACTTTCTAAGGGATGGAGGAAGTGGCGGCAAAGCCTGAAGCCTCGTGCAGCGTTCTGCAGAGAGATATTGTAGCTCAGAAAGATGCCGGATATTGTCGGGGAGTTCAGTTAGGTTGGGCCACTCCTGCAAAAACAGCACTTCTAGGCTTTGTTTGGGGGAGGGGAGATTTCTTGTTTGATTCATAAGGGGAGGAGAGGAGAGGTAATTATAAATTCACAAATATACCTTATCTCTATATTTAGATTAATTTATTTTTTTAATACACACACGATATAATATATAATTATAATACACACATGTTATGATATGTATATATTAATACATATGATATGTATATATTATATAATTATATTATTATCATCAAATATTATTAGTGGTTAAAAAGAGAAAGAAGTGAAAAAAGATTTTTAATAAGATGGACAAACTTGAATTAGTATGAATAGTTTGGTCAATATTAGACATAATATTTCTCTCCCCTCCAAAAAAACCCCAAATTTGAAGGGGAGCATGGGGAGGGGAGGGGAGCACTAAAAGACAAATTTCTTCTCTCCCCTCCCCTCTATTTTTCTCAACCAAACACACTGATCCCCTCCCCTCAACAACCCTCCAACCAAACAAAGCCCTGGCAGTGAACTGCCAACTCGACTTCTTCCACTCTCTGCCTGAAATTTTGAATACGAAGCTGCACAAGTTTGAAACGACAAAGCAGGGTCCATGGAAGATGCCAAAGACTTGAAGTATTGAGCAGCAGACGATTGACGATGCTAAGGTGATGAACTAAGGTCGAATGAGAGTGCTGTGCAATCAGTGGCATCTAATAATTTAAGGGAGGGAGGAAGCTCTGGCAAATATTGAAGATTCCCACAACAAGTTAAATAAAGCTCTTGCAGACTAGAGAGTTGCCTGATGTTATATGGGAGTTCAGTTAAGTTGCAGCACATCACAAGAGTCAGTGATTGGAGACTATGTAAGCGATCAAACATCACACGCAGGCCGACATGGTCAATCTTCTTGTGGGAGACACGGAATTTCTCCACAGATGTTAAGCAACTTAATGCCTCTATTGGAAGATTCTTCAATTTCGTATGCAAGAGATCGAGTGTTCTAAGCTTTGAACAACGCACGATTGATGGGCTCAATTCTTCTATCTTTGTTCCAAATAAATCCAAAGACATTAGTTCTTCTGATGACACGGAGAATTCCTTAAGACGGCAATCAGTTACATTGACTGCTTTGAGAGATTTTAGATGAATCCTACTTTGGAGACTCTCAAGGCTATAGCAGAAGCTTACATCCAAAGAAATGAGACTGTGCAGGGATAGGAGAGATGCATGCACATAACACAAACGGGCGCGAGCACTCAGATCTGCGCTTTCAAGATTATGAGCCTTGGAAAAATCTGGTAACTCCCTCAACCTAACGCAGGTTTTAAGATTTAATCTTCTTAAATTCGCTAAGTCCTGGAAACCATTAGAAAATATAGAAAAGGAAAAAAAATAAAGGCATTTTATCGGAAATTAAAGATCTCTCAAACATTACTATTTAAAACTAAAGATGACATATAATACCTGCACCCCTTCCAAAGTGTTTCAATCAGGCTGTATTCCGTGTTGAGTTCAAGAAGAAGCTCAGCACAAAAATTTGATGGCAAGGACTTCCTCGGGTATCCTACCCGGTGGAAGGGATTGGTTTCTCTCCACTTCCTTCCAGTTTGCTTCCCATTCACTACCTTCGACGACGTCGTTTCACACTAACAATCTTAACCGTCCATTTCCTCACTCCATCTCAGTCGTTCAGTGGGTTCATCAGCTTCTGTTTCTCTTCCTTGACGACGGTTTATTCAGCTATTCTTACCTTCAGACGCAAACACAACGAAAGCGAGAGAGGAGAGAGGGATAACGTGACAATGGCCACCGAAGCTGCCAGCGCTGTTGCCGGAGATCGCACTCCGGAGCTCATTGGTCTAGTTCATGACATTGTTGGAATTTGCAGTGGAGTTGGGGGATCCTCTTCTGCTACTGCCTCTGAAGCCAATGCTATGTTCAAGAAGGACTACACCGATCTGGTTCGTCGGATCTCTTTACTTACATATTTGTTTGATGAGATTAGGGACTCAAAGAAGCCTGCCATTGATTCCGGAAACTCAGATGCTTCTACTTCGTCCACTGGCTCTACATCTTCCTGGTCCTTTGATCTAGTGCTTGCTCTCCACTCAACTAAGCGCCTTATTTCAATCACGAGGAACTTCCGTTCTAATTCATCTTCTGTCAGTTGTTCAATCTACCTTAATTTTCCCAATTTACTCTATTTTTAATAATTTACTCTATGCTGGGTTTCATTGACAAGGAATCAATTTTGGAATGTTTGTGCAATCCGTTTGCAGTCTTTGGATACAGGAAATAGCTGAAACCTCTTGATACATATGATGTTATTGCTAATTGAGCATGAGTCATGCTTTTATTTAGAATGTTTTTTAACTTTTGGAATCTTCTTTGCATACAACCGATGAATTAACAAGGCGAATTCTGGGATACATGTTTGCCTAATTGTGTGCGAACATGTTAGATATATTATGCTTTGAGATCAGGCTTATGAGGTAGGTTATTACTTGGCTGGCATTGTAAAATAATATATAAGCAATAAGGATATAGGCTTCAAGTTTGGCTGGTTGTTATTTTTTTGACTAATTAACATAAGATGGCAGGGTATCAAGCTTTAGCTTGCTGAAATTGTTTTCTTGGGTGATATTTTAGTTTATATTTTTGGAACCTTACTAGCTAAGGTAGTCTAATTATGTCTAAATAGATTACCAAGTTTCAATCCTTATCCTTTGACTCCTTTCAATTTCATTCCTACGAATCATGCCCTGAGTATTTGTTGTCATTTTCATGTAGTTACTAAGTTCTACTTAATCAGGCATTCAAGCCGAGTTGATCCTGGGCATAATTGCAAGGAGAGAAAGTAAAAACGCCAATATTGATCAAGATTATTTGGAAGATAGGGTAAGTTTTAGTGAAGATAAGATGATGAACTCTAATAGCAAGGCTGTCATGATGGCTTGGGAGAAGCCATTGATGGAGGCTCATGCTAAAGCTATTTGTTCAGGAGTTGGTCACATATTGAATATTGGATTTGGAGTGGGTCTTGTGGATATAGCCATTCAGCGATATGCACCTGCGACACACACCATTTTTTATTTGCAATATCATGTCTTAGCAGCATACTTGCACAATTTTAGTTGATGAAATTGTCTTTATGTTTGATGCTTATAGATCAGTATAACTAATGTTTTGTGAGGACTGTTATTTCTGAACATCACAATCGGTCATCAATCTTGCTATTCAAATGCTATACTTCTCAGTAGTTTAAAATGCTATGAGAAATATTGCTACATACCAAATAACATCTATGATTGTTTCATGACAGATTACACAAATGATGAGCAATCTTCATCACAAAATAAAGCCTACTCAAATTACATGAGTTAAGAAGACATGAAAATGCTGGAAGAACGAGCTTGCTTGAACAAAAAAGAGGGCAGCCCAGAAATAAGAAAGGAGGAGCTTTCTTGACCCAAAAAGAGAGTAGCCCAGAAGTATAAAAGGATGAGCTTGCTTGACCAAAAAAGAGAGCAGCCCATAAGAAGCTAGATGCTGTATAAACGAGCGAGACAAAAAGAGCTAAAATGGAGACTTCATGCAGGAGGATCTAAGTCAATCATTGAACCTGTATTTGTAACATAGTCAAAATTTGTATTGTTAATCAATATGTAGCAAGAGGCTTCAAATTGTCAATTATCTTGAGATGAGACAATGCTGTGTAAAAAATTCAAATTTCAATAAAAGTGACTAATTTTTCCCTTCAATTATCATTATTCTTTATGGTTACCATCATTATATGTTTGGCTAAAATCCAGTGCTTCAAAGGAAGTCATGTTGCAGTCAAGTGATGCCTACAGTCAAGAAATAAGAAGAATGTCTCAATTAACATGTCTTAGATAAAGAAACTAGTTTGATTATGTTGTCCAACATTATATGACATACCGTCAACAAATCTGTGAAAGTCATTTGACTTGGCTGAGAGTTATCCAACATCATATGATCATGTTGTACTTGACTTGATGAGCTAGATTTTTGAAGTTGACTATCTTGTCCCTAAAACATATTCAAAAAGAAACAATAAACATATAAGAAGCTCTATATGAAATTAAATCGATCAAGAATTAAATTGACCATAAATATACCTGCGAAGTTTTCACTAAATGCGAAGCTTGAAGAGGTTTCTTAGAGGTTCTTCGTTTCTTTGGACGAGTTTCAACATAGCTCTTTATCCGTTTACTTGTCTTTTTACCGTATCTCTTTTTAAACCCAACAACTTTTCTACAATCATTATCACCATCATGATTCTCCACATGATCCTTGCTACTATTGTTGCCATCTGAAAGATATTTTATATGCAGCTCAGTTACTTTCTTACTAAGTTCCAACATAGCTTCATGGACAAGAGAGAATGCCTCTGGACTTTCTGACGCATCACTTGCTAATTTAACAAGCAAGGGGCATAATTATCTATATCGATTTGATCTTTGCATTTTAGGATCAACTTCAATCTGATTTCCTCTAATATCATACGCTACACCACATCGTGCTTTTCTTGTCCACCTCTTTACAATATATTTTTGAGGGCGTAATTTGACATCACGTTCATTCAATACCCTCAATGCGTGACAACATAATATGCCCACTCTTTCAAACTTTTGCAACTACAGCTGATCGTCTCTGTTGAAGGATCAAATGTTAAATTAAACTCCCTTTTCTTATCATACATGGTGATAACATAATCAAACACGATGACACTGTCCTCCTCATCTTCATTTTTCTTTCTTTCTTTTCTCTCTTTTATACATGTGGCTTCACGTTGATCATATTGGTGTTGGAACAAGTCAAAAATAGGTCGAGTATAGACATCAGAAAGTTGATGAAGCATGCATGAACTTTGCAATATCAATCTTGGCACCTTGTCACGTGCCTCAAAATCACTTTTCAATTCATTGTAGCGTTTCTCCTCTAAAACTTGTTTAAATTGATGCAAGAATCGATTGATATCCAATAGAACATTGGTACATTTTTTAACAGATGCATTGACACTTTCACTAATTTGTGTGCTTCTCATACCAAGTGTCTTTATGTTCTTCATATAACATGCTGCCCATTTCTCTTTTATCTGGTACATAGACATCAACCATGAGTTTTCTGTCATACTTTCTTTTGATAATAATATTTGCCAAGCTTCTTCAAATTCTATTTCATCCCAACAATGATACATGCACTTGTTGAAATCACTAACCATTGAATTTGGAAGATGCTTCATTGCATTTCTTGAAATATGGCACGTGCACAAAGCATGCTTTACATTTGGCATCACTTCTTGTAATGCTCGTGCCATGGCAGCATCTTGATCAGTGAAAACTGTTAAAGGCTTTAAATTCTTATGTGCACATAGAAAAGTCTCAAAGAGCCATTTAAATGTCTCGATGGTCTCATCATATAACAATGCCACTCCAAAAATCACCCCTGCTTTGTAATGGTTAAAGCCAGAGAAAATTGCAAGAGGTCTGTGATTACTATTCGTGCAATAAGTTGTATCAAATGAAATTACTTCTTCAAAGCAAGCATAGTCAATCAACATGCATGCATCGGCCCAAAACACATTTGTGACTCTCTCCTCTAAGTCCATTTGGTAAGCATGGAAAAAGGATGGATTTTCTGCCAATTGTTGCTCAAAATAACGAAATATACATCCAGCATCACCATATTCCATAGCCCGTTGCCTTCTTGAGTTAAGATAATTTTTAATATCATCTCTTGTATATCCCAAATTATCTCGACCTCCTGCATACTGGCTTTGTAAATTGAATGCCGATTTTTGATTAATCCCAGCTTTTTCAGCAGTTTCTAATTCATGTTGTTTCATTCTAGCTTTGCATCACGTTCTTTGCTCAAGAAAGAGTTGCAGAAACTGAAATCAACTGTTGGTATTTTGTAAAAATTGTTTACTCACCAAGTTTTAATATTCACCATCCATTCCTTCCCAGAACTCTGCGCCGAAACCTTTCCCCCCAATAGCTTCGACTTTCCCACGCTGCTCATGGAAGAGAAACGGAAGCTGGTGATATTAAACATTAAACCCACTGAACGACTGAGATGGAGTGAGGAAATGGATGGTTAAGATTTTTAGTGTGAAACGACGTCGTTGAAGGTAGTGAACTGGAAGCTAACGGGAAGGAAGTGGAGAGAAACCGATCCCCCGGTGGTGGAAGTACCTTATTCTGGTAGAAATTGACTCAAGACCTGATGGAATACTAATGCCTCGTGACCGAGTCCAAGTTGAATAAAATTTGAGAAACCTTATGCTCGTCATTTTATTAAAGCTCTTAGCAGTCAATTCTAAGGGTCTAATCCCATATGTATTGAACATTATGCCTCCAACCTCTTTGTCTCCCTGAAAATTACAAAGTTTAGGGAAATAGTAAGAAAAATAAAGAGCATTGTCTGACATTGGTGACAAATAATTTTGTTAAGAGTGAGAGAGAAGAAGAGAAGAAAGTTATCTTATTCTTACCTCACAATTTTTCAATACAACAGAGATTTCCCTAGGATCCCATAATCTACTCCTTTTTCCAGGTTCACTGGTATTCTCTTCACAAACAATTTGTAAACCCATTTCTTGTATCAAGTCATGTATCTCAACTTTTCCATTGGTCATGACAATAAGAGCCTTGTCTTTAAGTTTTTGCTTGCCAACAATTGGGTAGAATTTATAGCTCTCTAATAGCTCTTCTACAAATGTTTCACTTTCACCTTTCAAGAAACATGCAATGTCTAGAAAAATTTGCTTCTCTTTATATTCTAATCCACCATAACTCAATCTTAACACCTTTTGAATTTTGCCATTTTGACAGCCTTCTCGTAATTTTCTCAACAAATCATCCCATAATTTCTTATCTTCAGTGTGAACATGTGAACCTAGAACTTTAAAAGGGAGGGGATTATGTTGGGTATAATCTACAAACCCTTTTATGAGCTGTTCATATCCGTCCTCTAGATGGTCTAATCCAAAGGCCTTTAGGATGAAAAGTCGATGCGAATTTTCATCACTCAATCCCTTGGCCTCGCATATTTCATAATTGTTTCCCCAAAGCAATTTCTTATTCTTGTTATCATAACTTTACTACCTTCTCCCAAGAAATTGCATATGTTATCCTGCAGATCCTCTAATTGCTCAAAACTATCAATATCATCAAGCACAATGAAAGCTTTTTTACTACCGAGCCTTTTGGCAATATCTGCACTTTGCATATCTTGCCTTAGCAACTTCGAGACAAGAGAGCTACAAACATGTTCTAATACATTTTTTTCTGAGAAGCAGCAAGTGTCATACCTAGAAGATAATTTGAAAAATACAGCACTTGCCATTGTGGTCTTACCCACACCGCCATCCCTCAAATTCCAACTTTGTGAAATTTTTCCAGTAACTCTTCAATGGGTTCAATCATTTCATCCATTCCAATTACCTCTTTTAATCTTTGTTGACAATTATGTATTTGTTCCAGTTTTGTGTTGACATCAACGACAATTTCCTAAATTAAATTGGATTCATCCCTATTGAACAAAGCAAAAAGAGAAATAAACAGAGTAAACCGTCCATTTTATGTTTTGGGAGCACTTAATTAAAATAAATGCTTCACTTTACAAGGTAAGCTGCCACTCTGGGTAGGATACCCGGGAAATACTTACATTTTGGTTGAATCACTTTGATTAAAAAAACATACTTACGTGAAGTTTTGGCAGTGCTTGTCGCTTAAATTGCCAGCTTCAGAAAGAGCAGCTTTCCATCTATTCAACCTGTTTGGGTCAAGCTTGAAATCTTTCTCATGTTTTTCAAATGCCTTCTTGTAAGCTCCAGTCAGATTTCGAACATGTGAGGGGTCAACTTTGTAGAAGATGGGTATAACAAACTGACCCTCATTGTTTCTGTACTGCATGATTTGGGCGAGTTCATCTAGGCACCATCCTGAGGAATCATAGTCTTTTGAGAAGACTATTATAGATACGCTAGAATACTTGATTGCTTGAATCAGCAATGGTGCGATTTCATCACCTTTCTCAAGCGGCTTATCGTCACGAAAGGACAAAACGAATTCTCAGTTGAGAGCAACATTAAGATGGCCGGTGAAGTTGTTGCGGGTTTCACCTCTAAAACTTACAAGCACATCATACCTTTTTGGAGCATTTGGCCTAGAGCCCGACCTTGAGGACACAGAAACCACCACAGTTTGTTTCAGGGTGCAGTTTAGACGCTCTCTTTGCCCCCCTCCCCTTCAAAGAAGATAAAAAGAATAACAAAGAAGATGTAAAAAAAAAAAGAAAAAGAAGCTTACAGTAAAAACGACAGTAAAATCTTAGGAAAAAATGAAGTGAAGGAGTTGTTTTTGAAAGAAAATGCATGAAAGAAAGAGAGGAAAATGATAATCTCAAAGGAGGGAGGACTTTAAGTTCGTTCCTTGTCCGCTCTTCAAGCTGAGAGAGAGACCAGAAAGTAAAAGAAGTTTCAGGCGACTGAACGGCGGAGTGAAGAAGGCAGAAGTTCAAATTCAAAAAGAAGGATGAATAAAAGCTGCTTAAGTATGGTCCACAAAACGTGGAATAGGTGGCTGGTAGCTTTGGGGTTTCTCTTTCTCTACGTTTTCCAAAGCTATATGAGCCATCATGCAAACATTAGTAGTATTTGTATTGCACTGCACATTCTTCCATGTAACCATCCCCCTATATTTGAAGAAGCCTAGCCCGACGGTAGCAAAAATGCGCTGGTCCTTTGTTACTCTGTTTCTTTTTATAATAGACAATTTTTTGAATAGTTATTTTTTTGGGAAAATGACAAGAAAATGACTGTTGAATTCTAAAATGACAAAATGGGCATGTAAATTACTGAAATGACAAAATGGGTATGGGGTATCAATCTGGAATTTGAGTAATTCGCCAAAAAGACTGAAATGCCCTTAATTTTTTCGGGAATCAGAGGGCGGGATATTGTGCAACGGAACTGGAGTTTGGTTGGCGGTTCTCCACTCGGCGAAACTGCATAGACCATAGGGTTCTCCGAACTCTCACATTGCACTCGGCGAAACTACATATGGTTGTCGCAAGTCTCACATTGGCATGGTTGAGGAACTGTGAACGAGGAATGTGAATAGCGTCCGGCTTCTTCGTCTTTTCCGTGGGTCGTAGTGAGAAGCAATAAACCAGTGAGAAGCTTCAATCTTCAGAAGGGAGAGGGGGTGGCTAGAGAGAGAGATTTCGAGGGAGAGCACCTGTAAGGTCGTCACCGGTTGAGGAAGAAGTCGATATTCGTTCGGACCCCGGTAAGCCACCCAAATGTCTCCGTCTTGTGCTTGTCTGATTGGAGTGTTTTAATTTGGGGAAAACGGTGAATGTTGGTTGTAAAGGGGGAAGCAATGGTAAAGGCTTAAAATGGAATGTAAAGGTAGATTAGATTAAAAGTCGGTGCTTCTGTGTGTGACGGAATTACAGAAGTTGCTTGCTTGCTCTGATTCATATAACTCGGTCCATGTTTGACGAGATATCTCTCTGATTGTTGTTGTCTGATTGCTGTGTTGCTGTAATGTTGGAAGGCATAATATACGTGTGTGTTTATGATTGCTACACTACTTTTTAGATGCCCATAAATTGAGACCACTGTCGCACATGAGCCAGGATGCTTCCTGTTTCCGCCCCCTTGTTTGGTCTGTTCGTGTAATGGGCATTGCACATTTTTAGCATTGTGTATGGGACTAAAATGAGTTCAACTGTATCCCCATATTGGTTATGCAAATTTAACATTGTAAAATAAATTGAAAGGGGTGACTTTTCGTGGGTAGAACTCTGTTTTGAAGATATAGCTACCTAATGGGCATAACCTCAGTCATTTAGCGGTGCAATTTACCTGGGGATGAACATGCATATTCATTTCAGTATGTACCAAGTGAGAATAACCTTTGTGGCCTTCTTATGTATTGGTATAATTTACTTGGTCATCTGTGGCACTGTGTAGTAGTAATTTCCATAATATAAGTTACTTGAAGATACAAATTTTGTAACATTTCATCGAGAAAGAATCACTTTTAATGCATATTCATTTATTTTTGAATCTGTTGGTCTGAGGATTGAAGAGGTAGAGATTAATCTGCTGGTTTGAGGATTGAAGAGGTAGAGGTCGCTGAAGTGCTGAGAAGCATCAATCGCATTGCTGTCATGGAGGAGGTTGGCGAAGTAACTGTGACTGCGACAAACGGTAATATGCAGTTGTAATAGGAATTAAGTGGTTGAGTTATATAGGTTTGGTAAGTTAGATTGTTTTTAGTTTGTTGTTAAAGTGTATTATGTCATTAGTCTCTATTTTCTGCTCTGTTCTGTGAAGTGAGAAAGAAGCAATAACATTCATTACGTGATCAGCAAATTTAGTTATATGAGTAGTAAATAGTCGAGGTTCATTTTGTGGCTAAATAACAACACCTATAATGTGAATGACTACACTGGAAATGGTAATGACAACTTTTTTGAAATGCAAAGAAAGTTGAGCTGTTCAACTGACCAGATTTAGTTATTTATGCTTGTTGTAGAAGGAGGGCCAAGTGAAGAAGTGAAGAATGGCTACATGTTGTTTAGACGAGAATTTCTTAAGGGTGGGGAGAAGTTTAAGAATATGTCTGAACAAGCGAAAAAGGCATCAAAGGCATGGAAGCAGTTGACACCAGAGGAGCAGAAGAAATACAGTGATAGGGTGAAGCAATCAAGAAAGGAAGGGATGAAGAAGAAGAGGAAGAAAAAAGTGGCTTTTAGCACTCGTTGCTCGGTTCGGCAATTTAAGTCATTAGTGGACTTCATAAAAGATGATGAAGATTTGAAAGTGAGGGTACAAAATTTAGGCTTTGGCCATTTACTTGACATTGGATGTGAGAGACTCCCTCGTGACCTCATAGTATGTGTTCTCCGAGCATATGATCCGCCTACCCATCAATTTCTAATAAGAGGGATAATAAAGGAAATAGAAGCAAATGATGTTGCAAACTTGTTGGGTGTACCCCACACAGGGGAGAAGGTAAAAATGGACGTATGTGATGATGATGAGACATACCAGAGGTTGAAGGAGGAATTTGGTAAAGTCCCTTATACGAAGATACTCAATGACATTAAATCTGGGCAGAAGAAAGATGAGTTTGAGTTCCTGTTTATGCTGTACACACTTGGGAGTTTTTTAACTCCTACTTCACAAACAACTGTGAGTGACAAGCTAATAAGAGTCATGTGCTGTACCATGAAGGGATTTCACCAATTTGATTGGGCCACGTACATTGTGAAGCACTTGTGGAAAGAGATGGGAGATTATGTGAAAGTGTACACAAAAGCAAAGAAAGACGAAGATGAAGATGAAGGAAGCTGCAATGTGGGAGGATGCATCTACCTCCTGTTGGTATGTATTTCTGACTTATGCTTCTAAGTTATTGTTTTCTTTATTTGTGGAATTGGCAAGTTAATGATTTACTATTGTAGTTATATTTTGCTGAGCACTTCCCACTATCCAAAACTGTTGAGAGAGGGTCCCTAAATGCCATTCAATTCTGGACTGATGAGAGGATAAGGAAGCTGGAAAAGAAGGAGAGGGAAAGCAAGAGGGGTTTACTGTATAAGGGCAAGGGAAGTATGGATAGAAGTGGGAAGGATGAAGGAAAACGCAGAAGTGTGGCTCATTTACACCCGGTATGTGCTTTCATTACTAATTTTCATTCTCATTAGCAAATAATCTCATGAAAAAAGTGTTTACTCATTTTAAATTGTTTGCTGCAGGAGTTACAGAAGTTGCACGGACGATTGATGGCTCAGATCGAATTAAGCACTATGAGGCTTATAAGTGCAATGGAAGATGAGCTAGATAAGGTGCAGATAAGGATAGAGGAAAATAATGTGACCACAGATGATGAGGACCCTATTGACGTCCCAGATGATGATAAGGGAGATGATGATGCATTTGGCGATGAAGACTCCCATGATCATGATGGACATGAGTCTGATGACGAAGGTGATGATAGAGATGAGTTCCACGGGGGAGATGGTCAGGGAGACGATGATGCAACTGGCTCAGATAGGGGTGATGACATTGGTGTTGCAGCAGAAGGTGCAGACAAAGAAATTATGGAGTCTCCCCTGCCCTTGTCCCCCATGGACAAGGGATGTCAACTCCGGAGATCGCAAAGGGAGATGAAATCCGCTATCAATTCTCCATGGATTTTGACAAAGCCAACTAAGAGGCGAAAGAGGCCCATGGATGACAAGGACCGGTTTTATGACATAGTTTCCCGTATGTGTTCAAGCAAGGAGGGTGACATGTATGTACATATCCACTACCCACGTAATCATATTCATTACAATTTTGTGGTAATTGACTATATGCATAATGATATTGACAACATATTTTTAGGCCTTTGGTGAAAATCTCTGATGAAGATATCACTCGGGATCAGCTAAGGACACTTGGCGGAATTGAGAAAATAGGTAACCGGGTAAGTAGAATATTTGTGATGAGGTCATTTAATTGTTTAGTAGATGCTGCATTTTGGGTTCATCAAAACAATAATCTCTTTGCGTACAGCTGATGTCAACTGTGTGCAAGACTCTAATGGCTGATATGGAGAAGGAAGGGCAGGTGAAGCGGCACATTTTTTATGCTGATTTTATGGTAAGCTTGCTGAGATGTTAGTTTTTTGTCGATTGATATTGATAAATGACTAAAATGTTCATGTTTCAGGCAATAATGGCAGCTAACCCAAAGCTGTGGGATGCTACAAAACGGAAGAAACAATTTTTACCTGAAAATGTAGGCTACAACATAGGAGAATGTGATTTGATCTTTGGACCCACACTTGTTGGCGCTCACTGGTTCTGTGTTGTGCTTGAGCCTAGCACAATGAATTTCTATGTGCTGGACTCAATGAAGCCAAATTTAGAGGGTAAGAAGAAGAGCAAGAAGAAGGGTGTAATTATTGATGACATGACGACCGTCGTCACTGAATGTGTAAGGATAATGCAACTCATCTTCTATGATTGACATTTCATTTACCTTTTATTTACAATTGCGTAATGATATTGTGCAGAGGAATAGATTTTATGACATTATTGAGATAGTTAAGCCTAATGCCACTGGGAAGAAGAAAATGAGTGATATCATTTGGGCTCCTGTTCCGCAACAAAACAATCTGTGAGTGGTTTATGTTGTTGATATTATTACGTCTCAAAGTAGCCCAATGTGTTATTTTCATTCTTTTACATCGTTGGTATGTTTTGATGTGCAGGCGAGACTGCGGTGTTCATGTATTAATATGGTTGAGTAAATGGAAGCCCGGTGAGATACTTCACTATACGGATGAACAAGTGGCTGAATTCCGACGAAACCTCATGTGGTGGCTAGTGAATCATGAGCTTAATTCAAGACGTGATGAAGCATTAAGCTTGCTTTCATCAACCCAAGCCACCACACTGACCAAAAGACGCCATCTGTGATAGGAGGAGACATTATGTAGATTAGGCATATAGTATTTGTAAAAGGAGTGTTAGTTTGAAGTCTTAATATTTGAAGTCTTATGTAGTTTGAAGTCTAAGTGGCTGCCAGTTGTTGGCCTAATTGCAATCCTTTTTGGGATAATTTGAGTAAAAGAGTTATGAAATTTACAACATGCCATGTGACTTCCGTGATGATAATCACAAGTTGATTATTTGTGCCCCAAATTACATCCACTTGGACCCAGGTTAACTACACAAGTAATAGGATTAACAACTTTCGGATTGAGAATTGCAACCTCTGTAATGATAGTTACGACATCGCTGTTGCCATTTGCATCTGAAGTCTTTCAAGCCCAAATCACTTTTTTGAATCCATTTTCGCTAGAATGACAACATTGGTAATGAAAATTACAACTTTTTTAATGATTGTTACCACCTCGCTATTCCTTTTTGCAACTGCATTTTCGTCCCCACGTATAAATTGTCAGAATTTCACAACCTGGGTAATGAAAATCACAACATTGTTAAGGGAAATTGCAACTATAGTAATGACATTTACCACTATGGTTTCCCCATTTGCATCCCCATGTTTAGGAAATTGTCCCATTTCCGGTTCCTTTAAGTCAATCCCACGCGAAATTGTTCAGGAAATTTGACTACCCCCATAATGATAATGACAACATGGGTAATGTTAATTGCAACTTGAGTAACGACATTTACCGGTCTGCTTTTCCCATTTGCGGTTCCCTTAACTAAGACCCACGCATCAAATTCTTCAGGAAATTTGACTACCCCCGTAATGATAATGACAACATTGGAAATGTTAATTGCAACTTGAGTAATGACATTTACCACTCTGCTTTTCCCATTTCCGGTTCCTTTAAGTCAAACCCACGCATCAAATTCTTCAGGAAATTGACTACCCCCGTAATGATAATGACAACATGGGTAATGTTAATTGCAACTTGAGTAACGACATTTACCGGTCTGCTTTTCCCATTTGCGGTTCCCTTAACTGAGACCCACGCATCAAATTCTTCAGGAAATTTGACTACCCCCGTAATGATAATGACAACATTGGAAATGTTAATTGCAACTTCCGTAATGACATTTACCACTCTGCTTTTCCCATTTCCGGTTCCTTTAAGTCAAACCACGCATCAAATTGTTCAGGAAATTTACTACCCCCGTAATGATAATGACAACATGGGTAATGTTAATTGCAACTTGAGTAACGACATTTACCAGTCTGCTTTTCCCATTTGCGGTTCCCTTAACTGAGACCCACGCATCAAATTGTTCAGGAAATTGTACTACCCCCGTAATGATAATGACAACATTGGAAATGTTAATTGCAACTTAGTTATGACATTTACCACTCTGCTTTTCCCATTTCCGGTTCCTTTAAGTCAAACTCACGCATCAAATTCTTCAGGAAATTGTACTACCCCCGTAATGATAATGACAACATTGGAAATGTTAATTGCAACTTCAGTTATGACATTTACCGGTCTGCTTTTCCCATTTCCGGTTCCTTTAAGTCAAACCCACGCATCAAATTGTTCAGGAAATTTTACTACCCCCGTAATGATAATGACAACATGGGTAATTTTAATTGCAACTTTAGTGATGATATTTACCACTCTGCTTTTTCCACTTCCACTTCCTTTATTTCAAAGTCAAGTAACATATTTTCAGGGAGTTTCACTAGCCTGGAAATGATAATAACAACATTGGTAATGTGAATAACAACATCGTTGATGACATTAACCACTCCAGTCATACCCATTGGCAACTTCCACCATCTCCCTTGAGGGCATTAAACAAAAGGTCATCTGTGTTGCCAAAATAGCATAGAAGTACACCAAAAGAGCATCATAGGATGTCTGCATTAACATTTAGACTTTACTACATGTGTAATTGAATTTACCACTGAAGTGACAATATTTACCAAAAACCAGTAGGCCCATCACAGAAGGTACATAACTTATATTCAAATGACAAGTTAACAGTAAGATTAACCCACTACCTAATGTTTCGTCCCCATTCACATTACAAAACATATCCTACCCAGTGAATATCATTTACAAAAAGGATAGCCTACCCATCATACGATTTTTACATTAACATTCAGACTTTACTATATCTGTAATGGAATTGACCACTGACGTAATGATATTTACTAAAAACCAGTAGGCCCATGACAGAAGCTACATAACTGATATCCAAATGACAAGTTAACATTAGGATTAACCTACCGCCTAATGTTTTCTTGTCATTCAGATTACAGAACATCTCCTACCCAGTTAACATCATTAACAAAAAAGATAGCCTACCTATCAACCCTTCTCCCAAAAAAATTAAAAAGGGTTCAAGAGTCATTCCTTTCCTATAACAAAAAAATTACCCCTGTTGGTATTGACATGAAACCTTAAGTTGGGTTTGGATTCTTGCATGTTCTTCTTGTGTGGCCAACTTGCTGGCATGCACTACAATGGTAGACCTTCTTGTTTTGAAACTGCGACTCTTGCCTATTTATCCTAGGCCTTCCAGGTGGTCGACTAGTCAAAGGTGGTGCCAAAAACACTTGACTTGCTATATCTTGCAGCCGATAGTTATTAGGATTTGGCATGTCGATTGTCACCACTGGAGTCATCGTCCTACCATAAATCTTTTGTTGGGACGTAATCTTGTAGCATTCTTCAACAAAATCATACACATTGCAATTCAAGGCCTTGATAGCTGCACATGCATGTGGGCATGGGATGCCTGACATTTGCCAAGCTGCACAACTACATTCACCTTTTCCAAGATCAACATTAATGGCTCCTTTTGCTGTATGGACACACACCCTACCCCTTCCGTAAGGAACACTTAACATCTGTGCAGATCTCGCCACATTTTCCATCAATGTTGCATTTGTATTTGGGCCTACACCATTCTTCCATTTGCTCATTGCCATGCTTGCTGCATACATCTTCTTGGCTACTTTTTCACGATGCTCATGTATAAGTTGGGCAACATTATATCTTCTCTCCTTCAGCATCCACGCATTGAATGACTCTGCAAGGTTTGTTGTTATGTTGTCCCATCGTTTAAAAGGGAACTTGCTTAAGGCCCACTTGTGAATATCACCATGATTGACAAGCCATTCAAATAATTGGGAATTGAAGTGTCTCATGTTATCCATTGCTTGATCAAACTCTGTGTCAAGCCTTGCATATGCAATGGCATCTAGGAAATGCAGTCCATCCTCCCTTGTGTTGCCACTTGTCTTCCTTCTTCCTCTATTTAACTTGATCATTTGTGTACTGAAATTCTCCTTAACATGTCTGTAACAGTACGCATGTCGCTCACCTCCGAATATTGCTTGCACAGCACCTATAATTGCATTGTGTCGGTCTGAAATGATTGTTAATTGCATTGACCCAATTATCTCCTTGATCATATGTAAGAACCATGTCCAATCCTCAAGCGTCTCTCCCTTCACAATCGCAATGGCAAAAGGTAATAATTCGTTGTCCGCATCATAAGCCGACGCTGAAAGTAGTGTCCCCTTATACGGTCCACTTAAATGACTTCCATCAATATACAGTACATGTCTAGCACCAGCAATAAAACCCTCTATACAACACCCATAGGCTATGAATACACGCTCAAATCTGTTGTTCCTTGCAGCCACCCATTTTGCCACTGTTTTGTCATCGGTTTCCTTCAACCGGTCACATATCCATGGAATAAGCATGTAAGAATGATCAGGTCTGCCATGTATGTCCTCCAACGCTTTTTCCTTGGCCCTGTATGCTTGCTTATATGTCAACTTCACACCATAATCTCTTTCCAACCTCTTTTTTATATCATTTGGACGCATGTCTATATGATCCCTAACCTCTTCAATTATAATTGATGATGTCAAGCTAGCTGATCTACCATGTGTCACATGAAGATTGTCTTGGGCATTATGAACATGCTCATTTTTGAATGTCGTTACACGTAAAAATGCTGGAGTACTCTTTACAGCTGCTCTTGCACTGATCCTCCATGGACAACCTTCAACATTGCATTTGACATACATATGGGCATTAGAATTCTTCACATATTTATACTCAAATTTGTTTGCAATGCTGAATTTGTGTAGTTTCTTCTTGAAATCATCCGCATCTGGAAAAGTCTGCCTCAATCCTAACAATACTGTTTTCCATTTCAGGGAATTCATTCCTGGCAAAGGAGTTGGTGCACTCTCTACTGCATATGGCAGGCTAAGAACATTTTCAGCTGCTATGTAATTCACACATTCGACAGCATCCTCAATCATTGGCTCATCATTTTGCTGTGACAGTCCTGACAATTTTGACATGCTGCATGTATAATTACAACATTTGTTATGATATTAACAACAACATTATCGCAAGTAACAACTTCCATAATCCGAAACTTGTGACTTACCTGTTTCGATCAGCCACTTCTTCCTCCGTATTCTCATTACCTTTAGCTGCTACGTATACATGTGCATTACTATCATTATACTCAAATAGGTTGTCAACTTCATCATCATCAATAAGATCTATTAATATCCTATCATTCAAGCCCAATGTGTATTTAATGTCGCAACCATTACTATCTACACCAAACCATTCTCCTATCATAACCCTCAAATCTTCAAGCCTTATACCCTCCTTGATCACTCTTACCCTGACAGTTCCACCATAGTACTTAACTTCACCATCACCATTTTCTGCAAACTTCCCACCCACATGAAAGTAACAAGCAAGACGCTTTGAAGATGTTGACCCAATGTTAGATGTCATCAAAGCTACCTAACCTGCACCACAGAAGCATAAATCAATATTTTAGTTCCCCAATAATCAATTTCATTTATCAGGATTTCGAAACTTTTCTTGCGATTTCACAAAAAATGCAACACCCAAAATACGTCCGCGCACACTTGCTACATTGACAACTTAAATATGGGATTTCACAATTCCAATAATGAATTTGACAACACTGACCACCTCATGCTTACTGTTAGCCCTCAATCTTCATGCCCACGTTATCAGTTCCCACCATTTTTTCATTTCCGATGTATCACTCTCTCATCCTGGTCAGATTCTTCATTTAAACCATCTACACTCATAAACCCATCCCCATTAGACCATGTACCAGTAAACCGACTTGAAAACCCAAACCCATCATTAAGCTCCACTTTCTTACGTAATACCCACGTTCAACCCCTCTCTCACTACAAACCAGGTTGCCCACACAGCAATTCCACCGTAATGAATCAGATTTGTACAATGGTGAGAGTTGGAGGAGTAGATAACAGCATTTTAGGAGAAATTTTCCTTACCTTTTCCGTCTTCTCAGCGTTCGACTCTGCTCCGCCTCCGTTTTCAGCTTCTCATCTCTCCCTCATGTTACGTGTCATGCCTTTGTCTTCATGAGTTCAGACTGATTCAGGGGCATTTCAGTCTTTTTGGCGAATTACTCAAATTCCAGATTGATACCCCATACCCATTTTGTCATTTCAGTAATTTACATGCCCATTTTGTCATTTTAGAATTCAACAGTCATTTTCTTGTCATTTTCCCTATTTTTTTTATAAGATATATTTTAGAGTTTTTTAAATATTTATTTATTTTTAATTTTAGTCTTAACTTATTAAATGTCTCTCTCATCTCTTTTTCCCATTCACTCTCTCTCCCACCCACATTTTCCTTTGAAAAACAAAATTTAATTTTTACATGTTTACTGTACCTAACTAATTTAACTAGCTTTTGAAACAACGCAATTTGATTAATTTTATGTTATAAAAAGAACAGATGGAGTACATTACAATACACTATATATATATAAGATATTTAAAATATTACTTATATTGAATTATTTTTATAATTAAATGTGAATATTTTTGAAACATTTATTTAAATTATAGTTTATAAATCATGATCGATTTAACTTTGGGTTGAGTTCGATTCGACCTGTTAACTCTTAAATTAGCTGATATATTCATGAGGGGAGGTAGTATTAAATTTACATAAATGCTATGCATTGCAAGTTTGTCAACTCCATTTTTTCCCTTGAAGTATATTTGGATGCTACGTGTGGTGTAACGAATTGAAATATGTAAGAGACCTGGTTGCCTAATTAAGATGCACAAGGTTTGAAAACTGACACACAGATAATAATGTAAAAACCCCACCAACACTGACTGATAATCTACAAAGAATAATTACTACAATCGCTATAATATGGCAAGTTGGCTTGTGCAAATTATGGCACGTTTCGCTCATGTTCTGTTTTCAAGTCTCCACTTTTCATCTGCAAACATCAATATGCCAATCATAATCAGTTTAATTATATTTTAAAAAAAAATTTCATCTAAAGCTCACTCTAAAGGAGTAAGAGCTCATGCTCTGTTTTCTTTACTCTGTTTTCATCTACAAACACCATCATGCTCATTCGTTAAAAGTAACTTATCTTATTCACCTGCCAAAATTTTCATTAGTATGAAGTTTATAAAATCATCATTTCCCTGTAATGGAATTACCCAACTGATGAGGAAAAAGAAAAACCCAAAATTCACTTCATTAAATCGAATCTTGGAAGGCTTGAAACATCGACAAAGCGCTGTAACTTATAATCCTTATAACAAATAGATATTTAAATTTTGGGGAAACATATATGGGAGTGCTTATAATTTCACTCGATTATAGTTTATTTTCTTTTTATTAGATCCTTAGAGTTTTTTAACGTTAATTACTATTCCTTCTACTCATATCCTGTTTGCTATTCTAAAAAGCGCTTGTTTATCTAACAGGTGGTTAAGCAGAAGAGTTAGTTTTCAATAGTTTTCAGAACCGATTTTCTTTCCGACAGCATATTTGATGCTCCGCAAGTTCCTTGCTTTTAATAGTTCTCTCAGCTAGATCCCACACAGAGAAGGTAGCCCCAATTTCTTTTGAAAGAGGAACTGAGTGATTAGACGGTGAATATGAAGATGAAGCGATATAGGGGGGGAAATGCTTGGGTTTGTTGGCAATGGCAGAATCATCTTCAGGGAAGGAGACTGCTAGAAGATTCATGTTCTTATTGTTGTTGTTATCGGCGGACTTTATCTTTGCTTTCACCAATAAATCCATCATCGTCTCTGCTTGGCTCCATGGTCGTCCAAAATGCTGCGACGCTTTTGCTCTGTTTGGCCTTGTTTTTGGACGCTTTGGAAACAATAACGAAGAAGAGTTATGAGGCTTGTGTGTAACTCGTTAACGGTGGACAGGTAGAGGATTTCCTATTCTTCTTGCTTCAATAACGCTGAACAATGTTTTCTTAGATATGCATCATCTTTCTTGAATTTTCTCCCCATGTGAGGCTTGGTCCCTTTTTGCAACAGTGATGAAAAGAAAAGCACGGTCAAAATGCCATTTCATAGGCACAATCAATAGTGATGAAACTGGTTAAAGATGGACAGAACTAGTCAAGGTTGGTTTCCCTGTGCAAGAACCAGCTGGGAATAGTCTCAAAAGCAAGGAACTTGCGCAGCATCACATGTCGTCGGAAAGAAACTTGGTTTTGAAGACTACTGAAAACTACACTCTTCTTCAGGCAAAAAAAAAACAAGAAGAAGAAAATCTGCTTGACCATGTGACAGTCACCCGCCAAATAAACAAACCCCTTTTAGAATAGCAGGCAGAATATGAGCAGGACTAGTAATTAGCGTTAAAAAACTCTAAGGATCTAATAAAAAGAAAAACTATAATTACCTAATTCAAAATCCAGTGAAACTATAAGCACTCCCATATATGTTTTCCCTTAAATTTTCAACAATTATACACACCACATGGGCATCATAAAATACTATTGTACATGATAGCTTCAAGCTTCGTTACAAGTATAATTAAGATTAGCCATGAAGCAGTTCTTGCAGTGTGTCATCAGCCCTCATCAAGATATCCTCCGCCGCAGAAAAAGGCCCAAGCAAGGAGATGGAATTCCTGCACAATCAATTTCTCTTCACAATCTACAATTGAAGTTAACAACATCTTGAAGACAATCCTTTACTCTGACACTGAAAAATAATTTAAGTTTAAATTATAGAGCCACACAATTGTTGACAGAGCATAATGGCGTCGTGTGATTCATGTAGCCGACCCCACCTAATAGGATAAAGCTTGTTGTTGTTGTTGTTGTATAGAGCTACGCAACCTGATTCAATAGACTTCTAACAGCAGAGAAAAAGAAGAAAGCATGGCAAAGAAAGGAAAAAGGTTATGAAAACAAAAGAAATTGCCTCAATATCAAAAGCATAAGCACTGAGAACTTACTGTTATGTTTCCGCACTATCAAATTATTTTTTATGTTTCTTCTTAAATTAAGAAACATAACAGTACGAACAAGAAGACGGCTATTTCAGTCCTAGGCTCCTAGCTTACCAGATTTGAAAAATTTCTCTGAAAAAAAAAACCTGCTGACCGCACCAAGTCAAAAAGCAGTCATGAAAGCAATGATCATAAACAAGGACATCAAAGGACAGAGAAGAGTTTAAAATCAAAAGGTAAAAAAAAAAAAAAAAACCAATATTTATTTTTGAAATTTGACAACCATATTCCGTCTGAGGTTATTATTTTTTTATGTTATCCATAAAAGCTTAAATTTAATACTTACTATGCCCAAAACCTATATTTCACAGTTGCCAGCATGCATCGGTATCAATGATATCAAGTATGAGTAAACGCTCCTCCTTTTCAGATGGAATCACACAGAAAAAAGTCTAGAATAAAATGCAAGAGGGAGATATTGATGATTAAGTAATGGTAGAAGGTTTATTACCATTAATGATCTGTTAGTGTTGTTTAAGAAATGGTTCTAGCTGATTTTGATTCTCATGAGCAAAGCTTCCAATTCTTCAATATCTTCTTGTCCATTAGGCTGAGCACACAACTCCATTTTCAATTTCTTGCATGAAGACACTGTTTCTTCCCCATCAGAGTTTCCAACTCCGGTTCCAAATTTACAGATTTCCATCTCCATTTCATCAATATCTCGATGCCGCTTTGACCTCTTGCCCAACTCACACTTCATTTTCCTTTGTTGAATGAAATTCTGATATTCAGAGGCATATATGGGGCAGATCCCACACTCTTCGATGAAGCCATCACAAGAAACGAAACTAAACAAAACCTTTTTGTTAGAAGTGGTGTCTTCACCATTTCCATTGCCTCCTTTAAATCTCTCCAATACTAATTTAGAGAAGTATGGATCACAACAAAGTAAAATGTGATCTGAGCTGAATTCTGCATATTGTGGATCAAAAATCTGAAATTCAACTGCTTCACCTTCTTCAAAGGAGCACTTGCAGGTCACAGCCGCTTGATTTTTTTCCTTAGAGATGAATTGAGGAATGACTGAACAGAAAACAAAACCCAATAAATGATCAGAGGCCAAAGACAGTTCTATGGTTACCAAACCCTTTGTTGACCGATTATAGCCAAACCACAATGGAACACTGTTTCCAGGATAAAAAACTGTAAATCTTTGCTTGTTATGTACTGCTTGCTTCAATGAGAACTCCACATGTTTCTCAATAGCACAACGTGAACGCTCGTTCAATTTCTCACAATTGTGAAATGAAATGAAATTATGACCATTTACCCGTAATAGCCTTGAAATTGTTGAAGCGAACACTCTCTCTAATGATGTGCAATTACTGGCCATAAAATTTCTAAGAGACCGTGGAAGCTGGGGTAAAAACTGAAGCTTAGTGCAACCATTCAAAGTAAGTTTTTGCAGCCGTGAGAGATGTTTGATATTGTTGGGGAGCTTAGTTAAGCCAGAACAGTCCTCCAAATCCAGTATTTGTAGACATTGCAGGGATTCAAATAGTATATGTAGCTTTGGTTCATCCACTAGGTGTCTGCATTTTCGAAGGCGAAGCTCCTTGAGAGATCTAAAACAACATAACTCAGTTATTGGAAGATTGCCAAGACTTGAAGCATCAAGAAGTAGAGTTTTGAGATTGCCAAGATGCCCAATTGAGGAGGTGTGCAGTGCTGGAACCAATTTTCCTACTTCCTTCAACAACTTACAGTTGATTGAAATTGATGGGCAGTTGGAGACATCTAGCTCTTTAACAGACATAGGGAGCTTTGGTAAACATTGAAGATTTCTGCAACTTCTCAAATGAAGCCTTTGAAGTCTTGAGAGTTGCTTGATGTTGTTTGGGAGCTCAGTTAAGTTAGAGCAATTCAGGAAGCTTAGTATTCGTAAAGCACGTAAGGCATCAAATAGCATGTGCAGCACATGTTTGTCAAACGCATAGTTGTAGATACCAAGATCCTCAAGAGATCTTAAGCAACATAACTCCTTTAGTGGAAGATTCTTCAATTTTGAACCATTGAGATGAAGACTTCTAAGCTTTGCAAGACTTCCGATTGATGGGTGTAGAATTTCTATACCAGTTGACCCTAAAAATAAACATCTTAGTTCTTTGGATGATAAAGAGAATTCCTTCAGATTAGGGCAGTCATGAACAAGGACTTTTCTAAGAGATCTTAAATGAGTATCGCTTTGGAGACTCTCGAGGTTTTTGCATTTGCCTAAATCCAAAGAAACAAGGCTCTTGAGAGATAAGATAGATGGATGGACATAACGCAAACTTTCACAGTAATATAGATTCACCAATTCCAGATTATGGGCCTTGGAGAAATCAGGCAACTGTCTCAGTTTTCTGGAAAAACGAAGATCTATTCTCTTCAAATTTACAAAATCCTGCAACAATTGACTAACAGACATCAGAAAGACTTCTTTCAATTATTAAAAATGAAAAACACACTAATTCACATTATACCTGCACGCCATCCCAAAGTGTTTGAACATGGCTGTATTGCATTTTCAGTTCAACAAGGCTCTCAGTACAAAAAGTTGATGGCAAAGAACCCAAAGGGTACCCATCCCACTGAAAGTACCTTAATTTATCAGAAATAGACTCAAGACCCTTCTGAAGATGCACATTGAATGATCCAGCATTGCATAAGGAATAAAATTTCAGGAATCTTAAATTAGTCATCTTTTTGAAGGTGTCGGCATCCAAGTATATATCTTTAATTCGAGACACATTTAAGATTATGCCTTCGACAGCTTCAGTTCCCTAACAATTATCAAAATGAAAATTAGAATAACAGTAAGTAAACTAAACCATGCTAGCTACATTTCTCACCAAGGATCACAGAGGTTTAAGAGATGAAGGGCTTACCCGATTGCTTCTCAATACATCATAGACTTCCTTAGGGTCCCATAATCTAGTGCGTCTTCCTGGTTCTTTAATACATTCTTGACGAACTATCTCCCAACCCATTTCTTGTATTAGATCATGCATCCACAATCTTTCACCCACAGTAATAAGAGCCTTATCTTGGAGGGTTCTAATGCTAATTCTTGCATGGAATCCATAGCTGTCTAATAGCTGTATTATATGTTCTTTAAGTTCACCTTTCAAAAAGCACGCAATGTCTAGAAATATTTCCTGCTCTTCATCGTTTAATCCGTTGTAGCTCAATTTTAACACTTCCTGAATATCTTCATGTGGAATCCTTTTGAATTTTCTTAACGCACTGTCCCATTCTTCTTTAGTTTTGGAGTAAAGAAAAGAACCCAGAACTATTAAAGCTAAAGGATTGCCTTTGGTGTAAGTAACAACCCTTTTTGATCGCTGTTCATATCCAATTTCAGGATGATCATTGTGAAAAGCTTTCAAGTTGAAAAGCTTGAAGGATTCTTGATACTTCAATGGCTTGGCCTCATATATTTCATTAACTCTACCAATAAGCATATGCCTATTTCTTGTTGTTATGATGACTTTACTACCTTGCCCCAAGCAATCACATTCTCTAGCGAGATAGTCTAATTGCTCTGAACTATCAACATCATCTAGCACAATGAAAACTTTTCTGCAGCTAAGCCTTCTCCTAACAAAAGTAGATCCCAAAACTTTAGGTTGGGTAAGATGGATATTTTCTTCCATAAGCAGCTCTGAAACAAGTTTATCACGTATATATTTTAATTCATGCTTTTCTGACTCTTCCCTTACATTTTCTAAGAAACAGCAACTTTGATATTGAGGAGATAGTTTGTCAAATACAACCTTAGCCATGGTTGTCTTACCTATCCCACCCATTCCCCAAACTCCAATTATTGAAAATTTTCTCAGTAACAACTCAATGCATTCACAATTTTCATCAATTCCAACAAGACCTTCTAATATACTTGGATACTTGCGATCCAATTTTTGCAAAACATCCTTAATAATGTTCTGAATTAGTTCAGCTTCGTCCCTAGCACACAAAAATATTGGAGAAAACAAAGAAAAGTCAATATACACACATATATATAGTATCATAGGAAGTGGAAAATAAAATTTGACGAACTAACTAGTAGTAAAGAACATAGCAGTTTAATAATACTAATTTAAACAAAAAAAGAAATTATTTATAAATAGGTTTTTATTATAAACAGGTTGTTATTCGTGTTTTGTACGGCTCCTGGGCTTAACCATGTCATACGACACGCATTCTCTTTTACGCTTTGACCGCCACATAGTTAGCATCAAGGCGTGTGAAAGATGAGGATGACTTGCCACGAGTCCATAAAATTTTAATTTTCGTGGAAAGAAAATCTTGGATTCACGCTTGTTTAGATGAGTTATTTTAAGTGATTTTATGCTCCATAATAAATATAAATATGCGAGGGAGTTTGTGTCATAAAATACAAAACCCCTTACAGAATAAGTAATCCAAAACATGGATGTCCAAGAAAGACGAAACCAACTACTCGATCCGAAATAATTGAGTAAAAACCATTCAATATTGGTAAAGGAATAATTACCTGAAGGATTGAGAGTGCCATCCAGCTAAATTGGCAGTTTCAAAAAGAGCATCTTTCCATTTCTTCAACTTGCCCTGGTTGTGCCTGAAATCTCTCTCATGTTTTGCAAATGCCTCCTGGTAAGTCCCCTTCTGCTTGCGAACATCTGATGGGTCAACCTTGTAGAACACAGGAATAACAAACTGGCCTAAATCTTTCCTGCACTGGAGTATCTGGGTGAGTTCATCCAAGCACCATTTTGAGGAAGCGTAGTTCTCTGAGAAGACCACGACAGATATACTAGAATCCTTGATTGCTTGGATGAGAGATTCCGAGATATCATCGCCTTTGGGAAGCTCATAATCAATAAAGGTTCTCAGGGACTTGTGGGTGAGAGCAGAATGAAGATGGCTGGTGAAATTTGTGCGTGTGTCCTCTCCTCTAAAACTGATGAACACATCATAGTTCTTTGAATAAGTTGATTGAGAAGAAGATATTAAAGCAGAAGAAGCAGTACCCATCGCAGTGACTCCTGGCAGCTACTTTTTTTTTTTTTGGGGGGGGGGGGGGGGTTAAAAAGAAAAAACTCGGCTTTTTGATCAGTCAAGAATGACAATGAGGAGGTCGCGATAGTTGATGAAGATGCGAAAAATGCAGTTTCATTAGTAAAGGAGCCGCTCTGCAGAATCGACTCGAAATCGACGACGATGATTGGATGGTAGGTCCATAGGGGTGTTTGGCTGAATTTTTCCGGGAAAATAGCCAAACACCCTATTTTAATCTAAGGGGGTGTTTGGATGAGGCAAAACCATAGTTTGTAAAATAGTTTCTGGAGAATAGATTCTGGAAAGAATAGATTTTGAAAGAATAGATTTTCTGGAAAAGTGATTCTGATAAAATGAGAGTGTTTGGATAATTATTGTCAGAAATGCTTTTTGATATGTAGAAATTACTAAAAAGGACATAAGTTTAAATGATAATTACATATAATATATATTTCATAATATATGTTTATTTGAAGTAATAAATTTATTAATAATATATATTTTGGCAACATAATAAATATGACATAAATAATATAAATAATAAGAAATTAGTGTGTATATATATTAATAAAATAAATAAATATGTTTTTAGAAAAATAATTTATTTTGCCAAATAATTGTACCCCTTGAGCTGAATGAGTACCCCCCGCGTGCTGAATGAGTACCCCCTGCGTGCTTGTTCCCTCCGTGAGCTGACCGTTGAAGAAGCCAATAATTGTCCTCAGAAGCTGCGCCCCGCCTGTTTATCTGGAACCGAGGTTTTGCCCAAAACCTTGGTTTTAAAAAAATTAATGGGGGTGTTTGGCAAATTTTTTGCCAAACCATGGTTTGGCAAAAAAGCCAAACACCCCCTAAAACCATGGTTTTGGGGGAAACCATGGTTTTGCCCCCCAAAACCATGGTTTCGGATAAAGCTCTCCGGAGCTGCTTCTGGCTTATTCTGGCTTATCGCTGATAGTGGGCCCAAGAAATATTACAGAGAGCAGTGTCAATTATTTGCCATTCCTTCACTCTTCCTCAATCCTACGCAACAGAGGTCCTTCACTCTCGGTGCTTCGCTTTGAAGAAAACAGAGCTCTTTGGTCCTTCACACCTCTGTCCTTCGCTCTTCGGTCCTTCGCTCTCGGCAGCAAAGCACACTCGGCTGCAACAATTTGTTCCATCCTTGCAGAACTGGGTTCTGTAACGAGAGGGTGAAGCCAGCATTCAATCACTCTATGAGCAAACTCGCACGATTCACCTTTCTTGCAGTTACCTTTGCAACAAGAAGTTCTTCTCCGCGTGCTGCTTGGGTATCACCAATCAATTCAGCTTTCCCACGTCGCTTGGCTTGACGATTTTCTCGAACAGCTGCTCACGCGCTTTCTGCGTCCTCTCAAAGCATGACACTGTGCCGCCGTCCTTCCATGACTTCCCGTTGCTTCCCCTGGCCAAACCTCAGTTGCGCTTGCTCTGCTCGAGTTCATCATTGTAGGTGTGCTTCCTCAGCATGTCCACGATCTTGGCTTTGGAATGAGAGTTGAGGAAGGCCGTCTCGGTATCGTCGTCCGACGCATCGTCAAAGCTGTTGCCGTTGAGGGGCTTGAAGTTGGTGACGGCATCCTTGCCGCGGAACCTTTGGGCAGTGATGTTGTAGGCTCTGGCAACCTCATCTTCCTCGTTGAACGTACCCAGCCAAACACGCTGGTGCTTCTCGTATATCTGGGCCCCCCATCGTCCATTGGGTTGCGGCACCACTCCCTTGTATTTGGACGACGGCAGTTTCCTAGACTCAGCCTCAATAACGCTGCCATCGGAGTCCAAAACAGTGCTGGCGCCGCTGCCAACCCGGCAGAGACTATTTGGCGATGACTTGTGAGGCGTGACGTTGAGCAGCGATACAGTAGTTATGTCCGAAGAAAGCGATATGGACACCGAATCACTCGTCGTGCTTTCATCTACGCAACTACTTGCATCTATGTTTGCTTCTTATCTATGGTATGTGTGAGGAAAGCAAAAGAAGGAGAGGAAGAGAGAGAGAGAAGGAAGAAGGTATATGATATTTTGGACTAGAGGAGCACTGAAGAGGAGAGAGAAGTGTAGGAATAGAAGAAGAGGAAGGAATATATATATATATAGGGAAGAAGGTGTGGGGGGGGGGACTGTAATATATAATATTGGGGATAAAATGAAATGAAAAGGAGAGTATTAAAATTATGAGGGGATAAGTCCAACTATGGTTTAAAAATATCTATTGGTTTCATTTATTAGATCAACATCCATTTCTGATCCTGGTTTCATTCAGTTTGAACAAGAAGGTTCTTATGCAAAAGAAAAAAATTATGGGATTTCATCTTTAAAATCTTTAAGAAATAATAATTTTTTTTTGGCAAAATAAATCATTTTCCTAAAAACATATTTAATTATTTTATTAATATATATACACATTATTTTTTTATTATTTATGTCTTATTTATTATGTTGTCAAAATATATATTATTAACAAATTTATTACTTCAAATAAACATATATTGTGAAATATATCTTATATGTAATTATCATCTAAACTTATGTCCTTTTTAGTAATTTCTACATATCAAAAAGCACTTCTGACAACAACTATCCAAACACTCTCACTTTATCAGCATCACTTTTTCAGAAAATCTATTCTTTCAAAATCTATTCTCTCCAGAATCTATTCTCCAGAAGCTATTCTCCAGACTATGGTTTGGCCTCATCCAAACACCCCCAATAATTCACTCTCCTGTTAGCGGGGTGAAACACATCCATGTCCAATTTTTGTTTTTTTGGCCAAAGAAACATCCATGTCCAATTGCAATCATTAAAACAATAAAATAGACAAGTGGAACAAACAACAAAAGTCGTTGCCTTTTTTCTTTTTTTAAGTAGTATTTCTAATTCTCAATATAAAAATTAATTCATTAATTTAAATAAATTAAAAAAATTAATTAAGTTAATTATTTATAATAAGTAAATATTTAGAATTACCATTATTATTATTATAAGGACTATGTTGAAAGAAAATAAATAAATATAAAAGATAAAATAAAATAAATTGAAATCTTATATTTAAGATGAAAATAAAAGTCAAAGGAACTCTTATATCAAGGATCATATATAGCATAATATAATATTATTGTTATGAAATAGAACCAAAATGAAATCACAAAAGTAGAAAGATGAAGACAAGAGAATGAGAGAACTTTTTGTATTTCTTCACTTGCATTACAACACAAATGACATGCCCTATTTATAGGCATAGTCTTACACATAGGTTACAATTGTCCTTAAATGACAAATAGTGGATAATCAATCCCATGAATGTGAATGGATAGTGGAGGAGTAATGGATGGTAGAGGTAGTGGAAGTTACTTGGAGAAGATGAAGAGGAAGGGATAAATGGACATCCACATAATATTCATAACACTCCCCCTTGGATGTCCATTATACAAATATGTACCTCGTTAAAAAACTTCAACTAGGAAAAACCTTGTGGGATAAAAACCTAGAGAAGAAAAAGAGTACACATTCATTGATATGCTATTCAGTGCTGCCTCATTAAAAACCTTACTAGGAAAAACCCAATGGGATAAAAAACCATAGTCAAGGAAAAAGAGTACAGCATGTGTTAAACTCCCCCTCTTGGTAATATCAGTTGATATCTCTGAGTCTATGGCATCCGATATCATGAACAAGCTTTTCAAATATTGTACAAGGAAGTGACTTGGTGAACAAATCTGCCAGATTTTCCTTGGAACGGGTTTATCAGACGTCGATTTCACCATCCTTTTGAAGATCATGAGTGAAGAAGAATTTTGGTGAAATATGTTTTGTTCTATCTCCTTTGATGTACCCTTCCTTTAGTTGCGCAATACATGCAATATTATCTTCATACAGAATTGTCGGGATCATTTTGCTGGAAGACAAGCCACAAGTGGTTCATATGTGATGTATTATCGATCTTAACCATACATATTCTCTACTTGCTTCATGTATTGCAAGAATTTCTGCATGATTAGATGATGTGGCTGATATGGTTTGTTTCATAGAACGTCATGAAATGGCTATACCACCATATGTGAATAAATAGCCTGTTTGTGATCTACCGACATGTGGATCAGACAAGAATCCAGCATCTGCATAACCAATGAGGTTAGTCTTGGGTACATTTGAGTAAATAACCCCATGTCCATAGTACCCCTAAGGTAACGAAGAACGTGTTTAACTCCATTCCAATGTCTTCGTGTTGGTGACGAGCTATATCTTGCTAGTAGGTTAACAGTAAATGATATATCAGGTCGTATGTGACTAGCAAGATACATGAGTGCACCAATTGTACTAAGGTATGGTACTTCTGAACCAAGTAGTTCTTCATCATTTTCTTGAGGTCTAAAAGGATCTTTATCTTTCTCCAAAGACCTTACAACCATCGGAGTACATAACAAATGTGATTTATCCATATAAAAATGCTTTAAGACCTTTCTTGTATAGGTTTCTTGATACAAAAAGATCCCATTTCTTGAATATTCAATTTGCAATCCAAGACAAAATTTTGTTCTTCCCAAGTCCTTCATTTCAAATTCTTTCTTTAAGCAACCCATAGCTTTTGCAAGCTCTTTAGGAGTTCCAATAATATTTATGTCATCAACACAAATCGCAATTATCGCAAACTCATTTCCAGATCTTTTCATAAAAATACATGGGCAAATTGGATCATTCTTGTATCCCTCATCCAACAGATATTTACTTAAACGGTTATACCACATACGCCTTGATTGCTTCAATCCATACAGAGATTTATTTAACTTAATTGAGTATCGCTCTCGAGAACTTGAATTGTATGCTTCTGGCAACTTGAATCCTTCAGGGAGTTTCATATAAATATCATTGTCAAGTGAGCTGTATAAATAGGCTGTAACAACATTCATCAGACGCAAATCGAGTCCTTCTTTTACTGCCAGACTAATTAAATATCGAAAAGTAGTTGCATCCACCACTGGTGAGTATGTTTCTTCAAAATCGATACCAGGTCTTTATGTAAATCCTTGGACAACAAGCCGTGCCTTATGTCTTACAATTTCACCATTTTCATTTCTTTTTCACACAAAAACCCATTTGTATCCTATTGGTTTTACATCTGCAGGTGTATGGACTACAGGTCCAAACACTTTTCGCTTTTCCAGTAAATTCAATTCAGCCTCAATTGCATCTTTTCATTTTGGCCAATCTTTTCTTTATTTACATTCACTAATAGACTTTGGTTCATGATCCTCATCATCATTCATCATATCAAGCGCTATATTATATGCAAAAATATCGTCAACATTGACTTCATTTTGATCCTATCGTATTCCATTCATAACATAATTTATTGAGATCTCATCATTTTGCACATTCAGGTAGCTGAGTTTCTTTTGGAATTGAGACATTAGCATTATCTAATGACTCCTCTTGAATTGCAATTCTTTCTTGATTATCCTCGACTTGGCCATTGATAAATCCCTATTTTAATATATTATTTAATGTCTTTTTGGGGATATTTATCAATTAAAGTGGAATAATTTGCATTGATTTTAGATATTTTGAATTAAATATTGGTGGCGCAAAATTAGAAATTTAAAAGAAAATCTTATCATATTTTATCTCTTTTTAAATAATTGATTTTGGACTTTATGATAGTATCTCAATTTATCTTTTGCAGGTCTCAGAAAAGGAAATAAACATAAAAGGAAAGTTGAAACAAAAGGAAAAGAATTAAAAAAAAAAAAAGAAGAAGGAAAGAAAGGAAAGAAAGGGACGGAAGAGAGGGAAGGCATGGATTTTGGAAAGATATTAGGTTATATATTAAATCCATCAATTGCAAGACGGAGGATATATACACACAATCATGCCGCCAACGCCTATTGCACCACACGCATACATAGCTTCCAAATCTATTTATTCAATTCCATAGACCACGCCGCCACCCCCCCACTCCTTTCCTATATATATGGCCGACTCGCACTCACACACCGGGAGTTCCTTCATAGTCGCACGCAATATCACGCCGCCGCACACTGCAATTCTCCACCTCCAGTCTTCACCTATTCTTTTCGGTCAAGAACGTGGCAGCTGCACTCTTTATAATCTTCCATATTCTTCTCCTCCATCTATCCTCCATGACTACTAAATCTTTGGCACGAGTTGTAGCTTGGTTCAAGACTATGAGAGGCTGAGTTCGCTGTGCTCTTTGGGATTGAATTCAATGACTTGAGTTTGGGAGCTACAAAGAGGAGTTTAATTCTAGTCCTTAGTTTAGACTATTTTGTTGATGATTTCTAGTTTGAAGTTTGTTATATTTGGTTTAAAGCTAAGAATTGCTAGTTGTAATTCTTGGTTTGGATTGGAATTGCTAAGATTTGGATTGGTATTTATAAGTTTGAGTACTTGGGTTATACATATATTTATGTTTATGCCTTTGTTAAGTCATTGTTAGTATGATTTTTATGCGAGTTGTATAAAAATTATGCTTGAAGTGAATTTAACAAGTAATTAATGTTCTAGTTGAGTATTAATTTAAAAGGAATAACTTATATAAACCAATCTTAACCACTTAAGTTACTCCCATATCATTAAACAAGCTAGGATAGTCATTGATTCATTCCTCAAGAGCATTCTTGTTATTGATTTCTTACAATTCAAATTTGCATTTTTCATTCTTTCTTAAAAATACCAAAAAAAAAGTAGTTTAGATTTATTTCTTACTCTCTTAATCAGTTTTATTAATTGAAAAATCCTTTTTCAACCCCTCCTTTCAATTCTTTGTCACTTAGTTAACTAAAGAATTAATAAAAAAGCTCCTCAAGAGACTCGACCCGAGTTGTGCTTTACTGCATAATTTGGTTTTATTTTTGATTTAACCCAAGGCGACTAAAAAGGTTCAAATCAGCCATCTACATTTTTAGCTCTTTTTTTCTTTCGAGGATTTTTATCTTTGGAACCAATGAGCCTGTCACGCTTCATGCGTGCTTTAGATTCATTTACAATAGCAGGTTGTCCAACAGGGACATCAATTTTGATAGGAGCATTAGCAGCTGGAACATGTGATTTGGTTACTTTCTTTGGGTCAGTAAATGCGTCTGGCAACTGATTAGCCAACCTTTGTAAATAAATTATCTTTTAAACTTCTAGTTCACATTGTTTTGTACGAGGATCAAGTTGAGATAATGAAAGTTCCTTCCAACTAATCTCTTTTTCCAACTACTTCTTTTCTCCCCCTAATGTTGGAAATTTTGATTCATCAAAATGACAATCGGCAAATCGAGCTATAAATAAATCTCCTATTGATGGTTCTAGATATTTTATTATAGAAGGATATTCATATCCAACATATATTCCCATCCTTCTTTGGGGACCCATCTTAGTACGTTGTGGTGGAGTAATAGGAACATATACTGCACTTCCAAAAATTCTTAGATGGGAGATATTAGATTCCTGACCAAAAACCAATTGTAAAGGGGAGGACTTGAGATAACTTGTTGGCCTGATACGAATTAATGTTGCTGCATGCAAAATTGCATGTCCCCAAGCAGAATTTGGGAGATTTGATCTCATCAGTAATGGTCTTGCAATTAATTGTAGTCGTTTAATTAATGATTCTGCAAGTCCATTTTGTGTATGAATATGTGTTACAGGATGTTCAACATCAATTCTAAGAGACATACAATACTCATTGAAAGCTTGCGAAGTAAATTCACCAACATTATCCAAACGTATTCTTTTAATTAGATAATCAGGAAAATGTGCTCTTAATCTAATTAGTTGAGTAAGCAACCTTGCAAATGCTAGGTTACGAGAGGATAATTAAAACCATGAAATATCTAAATGGTCCACATGGTGGGTGTATCAGCCCACAAATATCCCCTTGTATACGTTTTAGAAATGTGAGAGACTCACTTTCTATTTTTCCTGATGATGGTCAAATGATTAACTTTCCTTTAGAATATGCAGCACATGAGAAAACATGTGATTGTGGAATCTGTTGACTTTTCAGTGAAAGTCCATATGAATTCTCAATTATTTTTCGTATCATAATAGTCCTGGGATGGCCTAACTGGTCATGCCAAATGTTAAATTTATTCTCACTTGTAAACTTCTGGTTTACAATAGCATGTGTTTCAATTGTGTTAATACGTGTGTAGTACAAGCCTGAAGAAAAGGCATGTAATTTTTCTAGAATGCATTTCTTATCGGAAATTAAGTTTGTGATAACCAAGTATTCTTGATTTCCTTCATTTATTGTTTCAACATGATATCCATTTCTGCGGATATCCTTGAAACTCAATAAATTTCTATTAGACTTGGTAGGGTAAAATGCATTATCAATATGTAATTTTGTTCCTTCAGGTAGCAATACATTAGCTGTTCTAGAGCCTTCAATGAGGTTTATACTTCCAAATATAGTCTGAACATTGGTTTCTCGCATTACCAGAGAAGAGAAATATTTCTCATTTCTGAGTATTGTGTGAGTTGTTGCACTATCAACGAGACACAAATCTTCATTATTGATGTCAATAATAGTCATTTTTCATGGAAAAAAAAGAGGAAAAAGATTAAAAAGGAAACATGATTAATAAAAGAAAATATAATTTTTATCATGAATAAAAACTCATAATTATATTTATTTTGGGGATAATAACCTTACAAGTACAGAATTTATTGTGGTAGGTGAAAGAGCACAATTATAAGCAAAACATAAAAATATACTTAATTATAAAAACCCAATTACATCAAGATGACTCATTTTTTGAAACTTCCATCACCAATTAAGTGATCAATTCTTCCATCAGGATTGGCAAAGAAATCAGTAACATCGAAATGAGTAACATCCATGTTGCTATAATCAGAATCGCCTTTTTCTCCCACAAAATTTGTTTCCACCTTTGGCTCTTTGCCTTTATTTTTATTCTTATTCTTATTTTTCAGCGATTCTTGGTAGAGGTCAACCAAATGCTTTGGCGTACGACAGGTACGAGACCAATGACTCTTGCCACCACAATGATAACAAAGATTTTCAGCATGATTATTATTTCCACTAGATTCTTTTTGGTGATGCTCATTGTTATTTGCCCACTTTGTGGGAACGACTACCTCCACGACCACGACCACATCCATGGCCACGCCCACAGCCACGACCACGGCCCCGTCCACGTCCACGACCATGGCCACGGTTGATTCACTTGCCACTGCATTTGCTTCTGGGAATGGAGTGGAGCCAGTAGGACGGGATTCATGATTCCTCATTAAAGCTCATTATTTTGCTCAGCCACAAGCAAACAAGAAATTAATTCAAAATATTTTTTGAAACCTTTCTCACGGTATTGCTGCTGCAGGAGCACATTGGATGCATGAAATGTGGAGAATGTTTTTTCTAACATATCTTCATCAGTAATCTTTTCTTCACATAATTTCAGTTGAGAACTGATTCTAAACATTGTAGAATTATATTCGATCACATATTTAAAGTCTTGTAAACGTAAATGCATCCAGTCATAACAAGCTTTAGGAAGGATTACAGTTTTCTGGTGGTCATACCTCTCCTTTAAATTGTTCCAAAGAACAAGTGGATCTTTTATGATCAAATATTCAATCTTGAGCCCCTCATGCAAATGGTGACGTAAAAAGATCATGGCTTTGGCTTTATCTTGGTTGGATGCTTGGTTGCCTTCCTTGATTATGTCTCCTAGACCATTGGCATTTAGATGGATTTCCGCATCTAATATCCATGATAAATAATTCTTTCCAGTAATGTCAAGAGCCACAAACTCAAGTTTCGTGAGATTTGACATGATGATACTATCATATAAAAGTTAAATGAAAATTAATATTAAGAGAATAGAATAGTTATGAAACAAATCAATATGAATAAGAAGATGGAATAATTATAAAATAAACCATTATAGAAGTGATATAGAAATTTACCTTCTAGTTGATTAGCTGTACTACAATACCTTCCGATTACAAGAGCATTTCGTGCTGATAACGTGTTATGAAATAGAACCAAAATGAAACCACAAAAGTAAAAAGATGAAGACAAGAGAATGAGAGAACTTTTTGTATTTCTTCACTTGCATTACAACACAAATGACATGCCCTATTTATAGACATAGTCTTACACATAGGTTACAATTGTCTTTAAATGACAAATAGTGGATAATCAATCCCATGAATGTGAATGGATAGTAGAGGAGTAATGGATGGTGGAGGTAGTGGAAGTTACTTGAAGAAGATGAAAAGGAAGGGATAAATAGACATCCACATAATATTCATAACAATTATAACTTTTTTTTTTGTTTCATCAATTTCTGAACCACGCCCATTTATTTTAGGCTTTTTCTTAGTCATAGTTAAATTTTATTAGTAATAAGAATGTAAATAAGAGAGTACCGGCATCATCTGTGTACAAAATTTACAAAATTTTAACATTTTTTTTGTATAAAAGTTTAGTAAGTCATTATCAACAATAAAATGTTTAATGGGAATTTTTTCCCACTTTTTCCTATATAAAATTACTTCTATTTATTTATTTTTTTATCCATTACTTATCTTGACTTCAATTTAACTTTCGCTTTGATTCGGAGTTAAAATTCTTTCCCTATATATGAGGGGATGAAATAAAATTAAAATAGGATGACTTGGCCAGAAAATCTCGATAAATGTAACCTGATTTATTGACTGAACATACATTTTCATAGCAAATTATTTCTCTACGGATAATTTTAATTTCTTCATTAAAAATTGAGAAACAACAAACTTTCTTATTTTGACGCGAGTGAGTCAAGTATGGCCAACAAAAACAAAATGAAATCAGATAATATTAGATGCAAAATAGACTGCGTATTGAATATACATCTATTGATCATATAAATGAATCAATTTATTTACTCAAGCGTTAGTGTTTAACAGTATGCAAATGCGTTAATTATTGATTAATTAGTGTTACAATTACATCATTTTATTTATTCATTAAAACTATTAAATAAGTCAATAGGCCTATGACAAAGCAGTTTGTGACAAAGTCGATTATATTGAGTTGACTTTAGCAAATGGTCCAAAGAAGATGTAATTTGAAAGCAACGGTGTTGGCCAAAAAAAATAACTGAAAGTAATTAATTAGATTTATTTAATATGTAAAAGTTTAAAATGAAAAGAAAAAAATCCTAACCAAATAAAAGACGACAGCTATACCAAAAGAAGATAGTTAAATGAAGAAAAGGGATCTTAATTTTATGGGAACAAAGAGCAATAACGATTGAGATGGAAGTTATGGTTTATAAGAGTATGAAAAAATCGTTAAAAAAACATAGAATTTGACAAATTACAAATAAAAACCCATAACAACATTATTATGAGTTTTGACAATAATAATATAGGTTTTGACAACACTTTTTATGAACAGGTCCTTGTATTTAGTTTTCCAATATTTTTTTTGCGATTTTTTCGATAATTATTTCCAAATCCTTATTATTAAATGAACGCTTATTAAATAATACACAGAAGGCAGATGAATAAAGAAGCAGTAGTGCTCCTCCGTTATGATTAAATAATCCTTATTATTGTCTTTTCTCAATGTGCTTTGACTATAATTTACTTTGTGATGTCCATTCACACCCGATCCCCTTCATCACAGCATTTTGTTAAATCGTATTTGAGCTATTGTGTTATTGGACCACTTCGGGTGACAGAAATCCTGTACAGAAGTCATTTAATATTTTAAAAAAAGATGTCAATAACCAAAGAACAAATTGCAATTCAACTAAAATCTATGACAGGATACTGTTAAATCAGAATGAATTTTAGTTGCTTGGGGTGGAAGAGACCGATAAGACTTCCTGACCAGATAGTGGTTTAAGCTGCGGTGAAACTATGAAGAAGAAAGCAAACAAACAAAACAATATTATCTGATCACTCTGAAACTCTACTTTTCATAGATAATGAACAGTTGTTCTTCTAATATTGTTTGCTTGAACAAGAAAGCTGCAGGTTATGAATAACAACAGTATCATCAATTTCACTGAGGATATGCAGATATGAAATAGTAGCTGAGAACAATCTGAGGTACAAGTCTCAGTTGGTAAAAGTGCAAGAAACTCACAGGTATGATCAGCATTATGTTCTTGAGCTCATGTTTACAATTCATTTCCGTGACAACATAGTAGAAAAGGAATACAAATCTGCTCACAGTTATGTTAGAAGAAGTAATTCTAAATAGTTACTATTTTCGAAGCAAGGGTGAAAAACCAATAGGAAGTTAATCTGCTCAAAGTCATACATGCATCACTTTAGTACTCTGCTTCAAGGTAACAAATAGCACCCCTCAATCTTTAATCCAACTCAACTGCATATTGCCTATTGCTACACACTGCATCGAGGAAAATACCAACAATGTTAGCTTGAGAAGAAACCTGGCCACTGTAGTAAGCCAACAATAAATAAAAGCTTAACTTAGGAAACAACGCGATTCAAGCATATCAACAGAATTAAATACATTAGAAGGTAATAGCTTTTTCACATAAAAACAGAACGGATATTTTATTTGGAAGATATCCACTTTTATACATTTTTTCACCATCCCTATAGTTTTTGCTAACACAATGACTGCATACTAGATAAAGACAGTTGCTTACTTGATGAAATTTCAACGAGAGAGGCATACAAATACCAGAACAGGAATCACAGATAATTTATATGTGACGAATGCTATCCTTCGTGCTTTCCAAATTCAATTGTGATAGAGAAAATATCAACTCATCAACATCATGAGATGTCTTGGACTCAGAACTCAGGGGAACAGGTTGAAGGATTGAAGACATCTTCCATTTCTTTGTGGCAGTGGGTTGCTGTGGCTCATCATCAATACTCCGACACCTCTTTTTTCCTGTTATTAACTTCAACTCCAATTCCTTTTGTTGAAGGAACTCTCTGTATTCTGAGGCATATATTGGGCGAACTCCTCCTTCTTTGATCAAGCAATCGCCAAACTTAAATTCAAATGTGACCTTTGATTCGTATTTCTCAGATTTACTGGGGCCTATTCTGCTTTGAACATCCTCCAGAATGAGTTCACAATAGAGGGGATCATACCATAGGAAAACATTATTTGAATTCAATCCGATCATTGAATAATGCCATCCTCTAGGGCCTTCTTGATAAATGTTATTTTCATCATAGTATCCACATGATGAGTGCCGTAGATCCCTTTCTTTTAGGGAGAATTGAGGAATAACAAAGCAGAAAACGAAACCCAATAAGCCATCAAAACTAGGATTAAGCTGAACAGAGATAGAAGACCCTGTTGTCAAGCTTTTGTATGCAAACCACTCTGGAATAATACTTGTCTCAAAACCACCACATTTTGCTTGCTTCAGTGAGAAACTAGCATATTCCAGTATTCCACGAAATGAATGCTCCTCAATATCTTCAAAAGTCCTTTGCTCCCTTGTTCCCAACTCCAATTCCTCTTGCTGAAGGAAGCTGTGATAATCTGGGGCATATATTGGGCAGACTCCACATGCTTCAATCAAGCCATCGTGTTTTGTTTCCTTCATAAAACCGAACCCAATAAAATCATCGCTATCATATGTAACAACATAGAATTCAAATGAAAGCTTTGGCTTGTAATTGGCGTCTGGATATTTTGTGAATATGTTTTTATGAGTGGTCCACAGAAAAACATGGTGTGAATTAACATTTGTTATAACAAAACTTAAGCTTGTGCCGCATTCACCATCTTCATCATAAATTTGGCATTTTACTCTGTAAGAACAGCTTTCCTTTGGAGTGAACTGAGGAAGAACAGAGTAGAAAATGAAGCCTTGCAAGTTGTTCATGGTTGAAGAAAGCTCAATAGTTATGAAATTGGGAGCCTTAGTTGTCTGATTATGTTTAAAACAATCTGGAACTTCTCTTCCTGGATAGCAAACATCAACCATTTGATTTGTATGCACACCACGCTTCAAACAGAAGTAAGCAAACGCCATAATATGGGAAAGTGAACGGTTCCCTATGTTGCAACATGAAAGAATAAGCCTTCTTAGATTTCTGAGATACCTGATTGAGGAATAGGGTGTTAAATTCTGCATTATTTGCTGTGGCAACAATGGAAATTCAATATGAGAAGTGAGTATTAGCGTCTCCAATGATGTGCAGTTGGTAGCATCTAAGTCTTTGATGGATGGAGGAAGCTTTGGTAAAGATTGAAGGCTCTTGCAATTTATCAAGGAAAGAAATTCTAGTCTTGATAGATGCTTGATATTGTCGGGGAGCCCGGTCAAGATGCAACTCCCATCCAAATGAATACTTATTAGACATTGTAAAGCATCAAATAGGATATATAACTTTGATTCATCAATTATCTCTCCACAATCAGAAAAAGTAAGATCTTTTAGAGATCTCAGTCCATAAAACTCATTGACTGGAATATTCTTTAGTCTTGAGCAATTGAGTGAGAGACTAGTGAGTTTCTGAAGATAACCAATTGAAGAGCCCAATGACTCAATGCCAGTTCTATTTAATTGTAAAACTGTCATGCTCTCTGATGATAATGAAAATTCCTTGAGACCATAGCAATTATCAACACTAAGGCTCTCTAGAGATTTTAAAGGGCTCTCGCTTTGCAAATGCTTCAGCTTTATGCAATTAGTGAGCCCCAAAGACTTTAATCTATGGAGAGAATAAATAGAGGGATGCAGATGGCTTAAGCTTTCACATGAGAAGAGATTCACCCATTCAAGTTTCCGTGCCTTGGAGAAATCAGGCAGCTCTGCCAATTGCTTAGATCCTCCAAGGTCTAATCCCCTTAAATTTACCAAATCCTGTATGAATTAAAAAGGGAAACATTACTTGGGAAACAAAAGTAAAAAATTTCAATTGACATGAAAAAATTGAACTCATCATTTTTGAATGTTGCACCTGTGTTCCATCCCACAATTTTTTAAGCTTGCTGCCATTCATACTAAGTTCAACAAGTTTCTCTGCACAAAAAGATGATGGTAGAGCCTCAAAAGGAAAATTATCCCATTGAAGATAAGATAAATGATTGGAAAATGACCCTTGGCTTGAGGGAATATTCATACATGACCTTCTATCTGAATTAGATGAATAGAATTTGAGAAATCTCAAATTAGTCATCTTTTTTAAGGTGTTGGAAGTTAAGCATATATCTCCAATTTGAGACAAATCTAAACTTATGCCTTCAACTGCATCAGTTACCTGAAGTACACAAAATTCAAATAAAAGTAAGCAAATATCATCATATATTAGTAATTGTTTTCACTTGTAGACATTTCTTGTGTGAAAGCAAACTGCTTTTTCTTACCCGATTATTTTTCAATGCATCATAGATTTCATCAGGATTCCATAGTCGACTTCGTCTTCCAGGATTTTTTACACACTCTTGACGAACAATTTCACGACCCATTTGTTGTATTAAATCATGCATCTCCACATAATGAGAAGAAATACGTATAAGGGCCTTATCTACGAGGGTCCTCAAGCCAATTGTTGCATGGTAGCGATAGCTGTCTAAAAGAGCTACTACTTTAGCAATACTTTCACCTTTTAGAAAGCAAGCAATTTCTAAAAACATTTCTCTCTCTTCAAAGTTTAGTCCATCATAGCTTAATTTTAACACTGCATGAATATCTTCATGGCTTGTCTTTTCCAATTTTGTCAATGCACTTTCCCATTCATCTATAGTTTTGGAATATAGAAATGAACCCAAGGTGATTAAAGCTAAAGGATTGCCTTTAGCATAAGCAACAACTCTCTCAGATAGTTCTTCATATCCACTTTCATAATCATCTTTGTGAAAAGCTTTGAGGTTGAAAAGGCTAACTGATTTGTAATCGCTCAATGGTTTGGCTTCATATATTTCATTAACTCTTCCAAGAAGCAAATGTTTATCTCTCGTAGTAACGATGACTTTACTACCAGGTCCCAAGGCATGACATTCTTTGGCCAAATATTCTAATTGATTTATCTTATTGACATCATCAAGCACAATGAAAACCTTTTTACAACTAAGTCTTCTCATGGCAAATGACGTGGACCTAACCATGGACTCTTCTTCCATCAATAGTTCTCTAAGAAGTTTATCACGTATATGCTTTAGTCCATATTTTTCTAATTCTTCTCTTAAATTCTCAAAAAAACAACAACTATCAAATTGGAAGGAGAGCTTGGTGAATACAGCTTTAGCTATAGTTGTTTTGCCTATACCACCCATGCCCCAAATTCCAATTATTGAGGCATTTTCCAACAATGATTCAATACAATCAGCGTTCTCTTCAATTCCAACAAGACCTTGTAATGTGCTTGGATACATGTGCTCCAATCTTTTCAAAATGTCATTGACAATATTATGAATGAGTTGTGATTCGTCCCTAAAATATAAAATAGAAAGAAAAATATTAACACAACTAAAAAAAGAAACTACTAAATAAATGATTTATATATTGAATAAAGTAATAAATAAAATTGATGTTATTTTATTCAGATCAAATTACATAAATTTCATTACATCTACATAACTGATGACATTCTATATTTAGTGATATTTGATGTATTTTTTAGAGTTATCAATGCATGGTAGGAAGGAAAAATTGAAGTGATTGCACCATATGATCTTCAATGTGAATATCATTAAGAAAGTGAGTTAAGAGCGATAGAACTAGAGTAAACAAATGTTTCATTCATAATTGTTGATTTCTTGCACGTGGAGTTAACCATTTTGGATAAAAGAGAGTAGACATTCCTAGAAGAAATAGCAAACCATGCAAAATAACATAATTTTTGTTGAAATTACGCAGTTCTCTGTTTTTTTTTTGGGGGGGGGGTGTTTATTTCCTATCAATAATAGATACTAATCTTTCTAGGCATATATAGAGGATAGAGAGATGCTTCTCAACTAGTTTTTTCCTATACGCAAAAGATGGAAATTAACTACCAATCACTTGCTTAAGAGATAAGAGCCGTTATAACTCATTCAACCAAAAAAAAAAAAAAAAAGCCATGATAACTCATATCAAGTTAAGAAAGTCAATCTTTTTACCAAGTCATCTTCACTATTTACCAAACGTACACAAATCTCTCATGAAAAGAATTGAAGAAAACACGTATAATCTCAATCTCAAATAAAACACAAAACATGTTTGTAATACTACTAATTATTTATATTCATGTCCTTCATACTCCCAATTAATATTTTGAAGGCTGATTAACTATAATAATTGAAGTTAGAGCTGAAGGCACAATTTTAACATAGTTTAAACAAGTTTTCTCAACAGAAAGCTGAAGTAGATCAACTTGAAAGATTGAAAATGAATGAGTATAGATCTCAGGGAAATTCTGGTCAGCAAGATAAATCAAAAGAATAAACAAAAGTACGAAGCCAAGTAGCTAATTAACCCAAAAAAGAACAAAGTATGAAAGTCTATTTTAATAATTCAAAGGTATAATTTTTGAACTACGTACTGACCTATAGATCCGAGAGTCCCAACCAGCTAAGTTTGCAATTTCAAAAAGAGCACGTTTCCACTGCTTCACCTTCTCTGGGTTTTGTGTATAGTGTTTTTCAAAAGCTTCCTGGTAAGTTCCCTTTTGATTGCGTACATGAGATGGGTCGACTTGGTGGAAAATAGGAATAACGAGCTGTCCTTGGACTTCTTTACACTCCAGTATCTTAAGCAGTTCATTCAAACACCATTTTGAGAAAGCATAGTTTTCTGAGAAGATGACAGCAGATATGCTTGAATCTTCAATTGCTTGGATGAGAGATTGGGAAATGTCATCCCCTTTTGGGAGTTCATAATCTATGTAGGTTCGAATACCGCTCATGCATAGGGCAGTGTGAAGATGGCTGGTGAAGGTTTTGCGAGTATCCTCTCCTCTGAAACTCAGAAAAACGTCATATTTTCTGGGAAAATATGCAGAAGAAGAGGAGGAGGAGGATGATGAAGCTGCAGCGCCCATGGTACAGTGATTAGCTATTCAGAGTGATCAAAAACACAGTTTGCACTCTCTTCTTTGCTGATGAGAAAAGTTCATAGTGACGATGGAGGATATTATGGCATCGAATGGACTTGGCTTACTTGCTAAGCTTGGGAGCCAAATGAACAGCAACCGAACTTTACTCTTTTCACATCGGCATACGTGCAGTTCGTCACCATTCTACCCCACCTTCATTATGTTCACAGTTTCCCGGAAACTTTGCTCACTCTTTAACTACGATTTGTACGAATCAATTGTCAATTAATGGTCTCATATGAAGCATAAACTACTTTTTTGAGAGTATTTAATTTGGTGGGGCAATTTCCTCTCAAGCATGCATTTCTAAACATAGTAATAGCATTGTTTTTACCGGTAAGAAAAGTTAACTTTAACTGTTAAAAGGATTTCTTTTAAATAAAACAAGGTACGTGTTCATGCTCTGTCAAGAAATCTAAATAAGCATTCTAAAATCTTACATGAGGTCTATTGGTTTAAACCTTTTTCAATTAAAAAAAATACCTTTTTCGGAAAAATCATTTCCTGGAAAATTTGGACTCGCTTGTTTAAGTTTTAAAAATGGATAATATAATTTTTTGGTTTTCAAATTTGTCCTCATTTTGGTTTTGGTTTCTCTATTTTAAATCATAATTTTTAGTTCCTTAAGAAGTAAAATGATCCAGGTTTTTATTAAAATATAGGGATTAATGTTTTAAATAAAAAAATTGAGAGATTAAAATATATGATTTGAAACTTAAGAGACCAAAATCAAAATAAGACAAAATTAAGGAACCAAAAATTATATTAATCTTTTCAAAAATAAATATTTTTTTAAATATTTTATCAAATATGAGTAGTGAAACTTGCGTGTTTGTCTTCTTTAAAATTTTAAATATGAACCATCCATATTATATCTTGAATAGTCCAGATTTTATCACCACAATAAGCATTACATACTCATTGTTGTGATTAGCACCAGATGAGAATAGGAGGTATGGCCAACAAAAACAAACAAAAATCATATAATATTCGATGACAATATAAACTGCATATTTTTTTTTCGAATGAAATATAAACTGCATATTTAATATAGCTATTAATGATATAAATGAACCATGCATTCGGAAAACGTCTGTCAACCAGGCGTTAAAGAAATGCAAATGCATGACTTATAATTAGTAATTAGTGTTAAACAGACAACAAGTTATTTATTCGTTAAAACAACAAAGTCACCACAATTTGAGATATTATGACGCCGCGGTATGTGACAAAGTCAGCTTTTTATAACTGTTCCAAAGAAGATATTGTGTTGGAAAACAACAGAAACGATAGAGCCAATGTAGGCAATTTTCCTTAACTAGATTTATTTAATGTGTAAAAGTTGAAAATGAACAAGGAAAAAAAAAATCCTAACCATTCAGTACTTGAAAGAAATACCAATTATACCAACCTAATTTGGTTGTTATTGGTTAGTAGAAAAGAATAAATAAAGCTCTTCTCGCCCAAAGATGGATCGATCATAATGATGGGTTTAGTTTATGTATCAAGAAGGATAATATGAACAAGTCAGTACTAAGAATTAAAATAAAATCCTTAAGGATGTTAATCAATTGATATAGCTAAATGATGAGATCAAGTCTCAATTAATTGTTACATGTACGCATGGAACTCAATTAATTGTTATGCTCAGCTAACCTTCACGTTTCCTTTCTGTGACAAAAATAGAAGATAGATTATATAATCACTTCAAGCATCCACAGGACAGCTTGTTATTCATGTTGTCAAGAAGACAATAAAGTGAAGAAAAGGAGTTTTTAACTTCATGAGGAACAAGAGCAATCATAATTCAGACGGAAGTTTTGGTAATCCCAAATTCTTATTATTAAACTCACCAAGATTTTATATTTGTAATATAGGATCGGGTCTTTATTTGCTACTCTTCCGGTCTTTAATATAGGACCTAATTCTTGAATTGATTTTGGTCCTAAATATAAGACCCATTTCTCATATTTATCAATTTTCTCTAAATTACCCCTATGGATACTCTCTCAACTATAATCAAGTAGAAGAGGGAAGAGGGTATTAAGAAAGATGATTATAGTGTTTTAGGAAAAATATGTCACTTTTCTTGTAATTAACTAACTTATCTAACTTCCTTAATCTAATCAAATTAGTTAAAAGGGTCTTATATTAAGGACCAGAGGAGTATTTTTTAAATTAAGTGTTCTAAATCATAATTTCACATATTTAGAGGTCTTTATTTGCTATTTTTTCCAAAAACAATTCTTGTTTACAAATAAAATTAGAAGAGTAAAGTGTTCACGTGACTCCGGAAAGTAACGAGCTTTCCTTTACAAAAATTCGGCTGACAAACTTATTTGCCCGCAGATTTTGTTTTTGGCCCAACTGCCCAGTTGGTCCCTTTATATAGGAAATAAGAATTTAAAAAAAAAAAAGTGTAATGAGCACTTGATAAATAAAAGCCTTTAATTAAACAAAATAGTAACTAAATCCTTGGGGATATTAATTTATAAAGCAAAATAAATGTTTCATGAGATCAAGTCTCAATTTGTACAAGGGGCAGTGAACTCAAAGGGACGGTCTAGCTAGACATTTTTTGTTTCTATCAGACAAAAAGGATTTTTAATACTAAAGTATATATTTAGTTTTTTAATTTTACACAACATTTTAATTTATTTTTTAACTTTAACAAGTATATTTTTAGTCTTTTAATCATAAAACTGTTTAAAAAATTTTTATTAAATTTTTGAGTGTTGATAAAACTTTCTTAAATGTTAACATATTAAATTTAATTTTTAAAACAACTATAATTATTATAAAAAAAATCATAGCTTAACGATTTTAAAATTAAAGAACTAAAAATATATTTTTTAAAATTAAAAAATCAAGATAAAACATTATATAAAGATAAAGAACTAAACGTATACTTTAATCAAATTTTTGATGAAAAAAAAAACTGGGTTATGAGTCATTACATTTCTTGCAATGATTATTAAATATTATATAAATGCAGAAAACTATTTTATCATTGAATTATTTTAAAATTTTTTTAATTAAACATAAGATAAGGGATCTTTCCTAATCAGAAGCACATTCCAGTCCACCGTGGTTTTTTTCGGGTGGGCCAACGAACAATGCAACTTATTATTTATTTTTGGAGGAAAGCGCAGTTCATTCTATAATGGCTAATTAATACAAGTCATCTCATCAAATAGAATAGCACTATGCGACCTGGAGGATACTAAAAACCACAATTCACTACTCAGAATTATAAACCAATCTTCAGAGATATCAATAAATCAAACCAAGCATGCTTCATGAGATCAGAGTCTTAGCTTTTTCGAGTGCAAGGAACTCAGATGTATGGCCTGCATAAGTACCTGAGTCACCTTCACATTTCATTTCTGTAACAAAATAATAAAAATAGTTAAAATTATGCTCAAAGTTATGGTAAGAGAAGTAATTATATAATTACTACAAGCACCCACTGCACAGCTTATCAGTCATGCAAAGAAGACAGAGTCAATAAAAGGAATTGTAATGAACAAAAGTAATCATAAGTGGGCTGGAACTTATGGTATGTAACAGAAATAATTATTCCAAATCCTTACTATTCAGTCAGAACACATTAAACATGCGGAAGATAGACCAATAAGACTCTATCATCAGCTTACGTTTGAGTAACTCTGCCTCTGCAACATCAAACAGTTCTTCTCTCAAGATTACTCACTTGAGCAAGTCAGTCACAGTTCTTTTAATCTTAATCAAATTTTAATCCCATTATATCAATCAAAAAGAAAGAAGGCTTCCCCATGCGAGAAATGAAATGGGAGAATGGAAATTGAGGACTGATTTAAAAACTAATCTCTAGTAAGTTTAAAAACTAATCTCTAATAAGGGCTTTTTATAGTTGTGAAAAGCTGTAAAGATTAGAAGCTTGGGTAGTAAGAAATTGAAAGTTTAAGTAGCGATAGGTCATTGTTTGATATTAAATGTCCAATCAGATCCAACATTGCCATTCTCCCAAAAAAAAAAAAAAGCTTTAAATTCTCAAATAGAATAGTCATTCGGTAAGAAACCAACTATGCTCGTTTGCTACTTTCATCCGTCCAAATTTTGTTTTGTAAAACTCTTCGAACCCGTTGTTGAGTTTGAAAAAAATTTAAAACTTGGACAATAGTCTATTAACAGGAAATTGAAATAAATTTTTTCTACTTGTCACGAACAGATAATCATATTATAGAGGATAATTCACTATAGGTTGCTTACAGCTAATCCTTTTCATGCACAGGCGTATCCATATAATATAATCGGTTGCCTAAGTTAACATTAACTGTGTACAAAACTCAAGCCTAATTAATGCGTAAAATCTCGAGAGAGAGAGAGAGAGAGATTACCACTAAAGCATTGATAGTAATTTATTTTTGTAGATTGCCATCCTTCGCAAATTCCAAATTCAATTCAGATAGTGAGAGTAGTAACTCGTCAATGTTGGTAGATTGAACAGAAGATGCCTTCAGTTTCTTTGTTAGAGTAAGTAGTTCTTCCTCATCACAAGTATCCGAGGTCTCTTCATGCCTAGCTCCAACTTCAATTCCTTTGTTGAAGGAAATTGTTATATTTCGAGGCATATATTGGGTGGATTCCCCATTCTTTAATCAAGCAATCACCAAACTCAAATTCAAATGAAAGCAACCCCACATCCCCAACTCTTTTTCTTCTAACTTGATCTAATATGAATTCACAAAAGAGGGGATCATACCATTGGAAGGCATTATCCGAATTCAATTCTGTCATGGAATAATGCCATCCTCTTGGGCCTTCAAAACAATCACTTACAGAGATCCTTTTATCGACATCAAACTCATGTAACCAGCGGCACCGACAGCTTGAGTGACTTCGATCCTTTTCTTTTGGGGAGAATTGAGGAATAACAAAACAAAAAATGAAACCCATCAAGTCATCAAAATCTGGAAGTTGAAAAGAAACTGAGTGAGTATCCGTGGTTTTGTCTAGAAAACCCGCCGGAGTATTTGGCATTTCAGGGGAAGAAACATGTACACTTTCAAAATTGCCGTATACTCGCTTCAATGAGCAACTAGCATATTCCATAATTCCACAAAGTGAATGCTCATCGTTATCACAACCACTCTTCTTTTGACTACCCAAATCCAACCCGAATTCCATTTGTTGAAGGAAATTGTGATATTCTGAAGCATATATTGGGCAAACCCCACATGCTTCTATCAGATCATGTTTGGTTGTACAGTAGTTCTCGTCATAAGAGACAACAGAAAACTCAAATGAAAGCTTCGAGTTACCTTTAATGCCTTGATCCTCTCTTTCCATAAGTTCCCTTAAAATGCATACAGAGTAGAGTGGATCATACCATAGAAAAACATGATGCGAATTTAAGTCTGTTATCGGCATATCGTCACCCTTGCCTCTGACTTCTTCACCGTCTTCAAAGTATATTTGGCATTTCAGGTAACTCTGACAATTTGGCTTTGACGTGAACTGAGGAAGAACAGAGCAGAAAACAAAGCCCAACAAGTTGTTCACAGATGAAGAGAGTTCAATGGTTATGAAACTTGAAGCCTTAGTTGTCTGGTTATATCTAACCCACTCTGGAATTTTTCTCCCTGGGTAACAAAAAGCACCAGTTCGATTGAGATACGCCGCTCGCTTCAACGATAAATAAGCAGTCTTCCATACTGGAAAGTGAATGCTTCAACTTCAAGCAGTTTTCAAGAAAGAGGGACTCCAATAGATATTTCCGTTGCGGCCTACAAGTTGTTAAAGGGAACGCAACCTCCAACGATAAGCAATTAGTGGCCTTCACGTATCTAGTGAATGGTGGAAGTTCTGGTAGACATCGAAGCCTCTTGCAATTGGTCAAGTAAATGTAGTCTAGCTTCAGGAGATGCTTGATGCTGGAAGGCAAGTACTCTACATTGCTTCGTACTAATCCCAGTAAATATAACGATGATAAGGAGCTCATGTTGTCAGGAAGCTCATGCAAGTTACTACATCCTTCCAAATAAAGGTCTACGAAAGAGCACAAGGCATCAAATAACTTGAGCAGGTTTGACTTACCAATCACTGGTCCACAATCAAGAAGAGTGAGCTCCTTAAGAGATCTCAAATAACGCAGCTGCTCAATTGAAAAGTTCGTCAGATTTGAGACATTAAGGCGAAGCTTTCTAAGTTTCATAAGATACCCAATTGAGGGATAGGGTGTTAAAGCCATCATTCCTTCTTCTGGCGACAAAGAACATTCCATCTGAGAAGTGAGAGTTATTGTCCTTAAGGATGGGCAGTTGGTGGCATCTAATTCTTCGATGGATGGTGGAAGCTCTGGTAGAGATTGTAGTCTATCACAATTCTTCAAAGAAAGAACTTTTAGCCCTGAAAGATGCTTGATATTGTTAGGAAGTTCAGTTAAGTTCCGACACCCATCCAAATGTAGTTCTTGTAAAGAACGCAAGGCATCAAACAGAATATGCAGCTTCAGTTTGTCAATTACTTGCTCACAATTAGAAAGCCGTAGCTCCTCTAGAGATCTTAAACAGCATAACTCATTTATTGGAAGGCTCTTCAGTCTTGAACCATTAACACTGAACTGTTTAAGCTTACTGAAATGCGCAATTGATGAGTCCAACATCTCAATGCGAGTGGTTTCTAGTCCTAAACTCGCGATTTCTTCTGATGACAGTGAAAATTCTGTCAAACTAAAGCACCAATTGAGATAAATCTCTTTGAGAGACTGTAGACGATTCTCACCACGAAGTTTCTTCAGTTTAATGCATTTATTGAGATTCAAAGTAACGAGTCTTTGTAAGGATAAGATAGATGGGTGAACATGACACAAACTTTCGCATGATTCAAGATCCACCGATTTAAGATTCTGTGCCTTCGAAAAATCAGGTAGCTCTATCAATTGTTTGCATCCAGCCAGATTTATTCTCGTCAAGTTCACAAAATCCTGTCACGATTAAAAAGGAAAACATTACATGAGAAAGAAAACCACAGAGCTTTGACTAAAAATTGAAACGTACATTCTCTTATTTATATACCTGCACTCCATCCCAAAGTTTTTTAACTTGGCTGTTTTGCATGCGAAGTACAACAAGTCTCTCTGGACAAAATGAGGATGGCAGAGACTCCAAAGGATAACCGTCCCATTGAAGGTACCTTAATCGTTCAGATAATAATTCAAGGCCAGAAGACAGATCCACCTTGCAAGATCTCCTATCCTTGAGCGAATAGAATTTTATAAATCTTAGATTGGACATCTTTTTGAAGGTATCAATGCTCAATTGTAAATGTCTAATTTTGGACAGATCTAATACTATGCCTTCAATTGCATCAGTTCCCTGAAAAAACACAATATAAAGTAGAATTAAATTGAATGTATATATGTTAATATAACAATCAGTTGCAGTAATGTAACAATCATGTGATGCACCATAACTGAAAACATAATGCTTCTTACTCACTGCATTATTTTTCAACACATGATGGACTTCTTCTGGATCACATAATCTACTTCGTCTTCCAGGTTCTTTAATACATTCTTGACGAACAATTTCATGGCCCATGTCTTTTATTAAGTCATGCATGAGTACCTGGCCATGATCAATAGTTATAAGAGTTCTATCCACAAGGGTTTCCAACCCAATTCTCGCATGGAAACCAAAGCTTTCTAATAGTGTTATCACATATTCTTTCCCTTCACCATTCAAGAAAAATGCAATGTCTAGAAACATTTCCTTCTCTTCAAAATTTAACCCATCAAAGCTCAATTTCAGAACCTGTAGAATGTCTTCATTGGGACTCTTCTTTAGTTTTGACAATGCACTATCCCATTCCTTGGGAGTTTTTGAACGAAGAAATGAGCCCAATACTACCAAAACTAAGGGAATGCCTTTTGCGTAATGAACAACCCTTCGTGAGAGGGATTCATATCCAATTTTTGGATTGTACGAGCGGAAGGCTTTGAGGTTGAAGAGCTCAACAGACTTGTGAGCGCTCAAAGGCCGGGCCTCATGAATTGCGTTAACTCCTGCAATTACAAGCAATTGTTTATGCCTTGCTGTAATGATGACTTTACTGCCTGGTCCCAAGTATTCATAATATGGAGCTAAATACTCTAATTGCTTCCAACTACTAACATCATCAAGCACTATAAAGACTTTTTTACAACTTAGTCTTCTCATAACAGAGGCGTTACTTGCAACATTAGGCGGCCTATGAGGGAAATTTTCTTCCTTTAGTAGCTCAAACAGAAGGTTGTTGCGTACGTATGTCAATCCTTGCTTTTCCACCTCTTCTCTTACATTTTCCAAAAAGCAAGAACTCTCAAATTTGAAGGAGAGTTTGGTAAATAAAGCCTTAGCCATGGTGGTCTTGCCTATACCACCCATACCCCAAATTCCAATTATTGGGACTTTTTCCAGTAACCTTTCAACCTCGTTACAATTTTCATCAATTCCAACAAGACGCATCAATGAACTTGGATAACTGGGGTTAATCTTTTGCTGAACGTCGTTGACAATATTTTCAATGAGTTCTGGTTCGTCCCTAAAATATGAAAAAAGATAAACAAAACAAAAAAGTAAGTATTATTTTTTAAGGTAAAAGAGAAGCCGCATCAAGTAAACAACAGATTAAACAGGCCTAACGATAATATCCTCTCCCTTTCAAGGAAGGCCATACAAAATTTAGGTGGCTAATAGAATGATTCCAATCAGCAGAAGCAATATGAGCTTTTGTCTGGCAAGTAAGTTGGCACATTCATTAACTTCTCCGATAAAAGAAAGTATCATTGTCACAGGGAAAAAAAAAAAAAGAGATAACGAGAGAGATTGGTGAGAATAAATGGACTATAAATTAAAGTGGCAAAAAGAAAAATTCGATGATAAAAAAGTTTGAGTAATGTAATTTATGTTTAAATTGACTTTTATAAAAATCAGTTTGTAAGGTAAAAAAGTTATTTAAATTATGATTAAATAATTAAGCTTAGTTTGTAGAATAACCAAAATGTGTATGACTTTTATTAAATAATGAAAAACGATTAAAAATATGAATTTGTAAAATATAATAATTTTAAATTATTATATAAGTTATATTTAATGAATAAAATATATTAAAATTAGAAATCATAATAATGTGAAAATTTTTGAACCAAATAATATTACATAATTAATTAGATGATATACTCTACATAATTTATATAAACATAAAATGAAAAATAACATCAAAAATTAAGAATATTATAAAAACTGTTAAAAATTATTTTCACGTAAGAGAATATTAAAAATAAATAACTAAAAATTGATTGAGAAGCACAAAGAATACATAGAGAAGCATAAAAATATTATAAATATAAGGGTAAAAATATCTTTTAATTTCAAAAGCTATTTTTACATAAGTCATAAATAAGTTTTAGGTGCTTTTGTAAGCGTGTTTAAAAAAGTAGCTTTTGATTCATAAGCTAGGTTAGTCAAAAACTGTGACAAACAGCTTCTAAATTTGTAAACTGACTTATCACCCCTAGAAGTTACTCTTTTCCTCCTCAGATGCTCTGCCAAACAAGCACAAGATATCGTGTTTTTTTTTTCCTATGAATAATACATACTAATCTTTCTAGGCATATAAAGAGGAAACAGACATGCTTCTCAACTAGTTTTTTCCTATACGCAAAAGATGTAAATTAATTACCAATCACTTGCTTAGGAGATAGGAGCCGTTATAACTCATTGACCAAAAAACAAAAAGCCATTATAACTCGCATCAAGTTAAGAAAGTTAATCTTTTTGCGAAGTCATCAAGTTAATCCTTTTACGAAGTCATCTTCATTATTTGCCAAACGTACACAAGTCTCTCATGAAAAGAATTGAAGAAAACACGTATAATGTCAGTCTCAAATAAAACACAAAACATGTTTGTAATGCTACTAATTATTTATATGCATGTCCTTTATACTCCCAATTAATTCTTTGAAGGTTGATTAACTATAATAATTGACGTTAGAGCTGAAGGCACAATTTTAAATAGTTTAAACAAGCTTTCTCAACAGAAAGCTGAAGCAGATCAACTTGAGAGATTGAAAATGAATGAGCATATCCACATGGATATGTAATTATAGTCAGCAAGATAAATCAAAATAATAAACAAAAGTACGAAGTCAAGTAGCTAATTAACCCAAAAAAGACAAGGTATGAACGTCTAGTTTAATAATACTCCTTCGGTTACCTTTTTTGTAGTGTAATTTATACTTAAAAAAAATCTTATATTTAGGAACGGAGGAATACAACTGTATAATTTTCGAACTACATACTGACCTATAGATCCGAGAGTCCCAACCAGCTAAGTTTGCAGTTTCAAAAAGAGCATGTTTCCACTGCTTCACTTTCCCTGGGTTTTGGGCAAAGTGTTCTTCAAAAGCTTCCTGGTAAGTTCCCTTTTGATGGCGCACGTGAGATGGGTCGACTTGGTAGAAAATAGGAATAACAAGCTGTCCTTGGACTTCTTTACACTCCAGTATCTTAAGCAGTTCATTCAAACACCATTCTGAGCAAGCGTAGTTTTTAGAGAAGATCACAGCAGATATGCTTGAATCTTCAATTGCTTGGATGAGCGATTGGGAAATGTCATCCCCTCTTGGGAGTTCATAATCTATGTAGGTTCGAATACCGCTCTTGCATAGGGCACTGTGAAGATGGCTGGTGAAGGTTTTGCGAGTGTCCTCACCTCTGAAACTCAGAAAAATGTCATATTTTCTGGGAAAATATGCAGAAGACGAGGAGGATGATGATGAAGCTGCAGCGTCCATGGTACTGAGATTAGCTATTCAGAGTGATCAAAAACACAGTTTACACTCTCTTCTTTGTTGATGAGAAAAGTTCACGGTGATGATGGAGTATAAGATGGCATCGAATCGACTTGGCTTACTTGTTAAGCTTGGGAGCCAAATGAACAGCAATTGAACTTTATTCTTTCCACATTATGATTAGCTATTCAGAGTGATCAAAAACACAGTTTACACTCTCTTCTTTGTTGATGAGAAAAGTTCACGGTGATGATGGAGTATAAGATGGCATCGAATCGACTTGGCTTACTTGTTAAGCTTGGGAGCCAAATGAACAGCAATTGAACTTTATTCTTTCCACATTGGGAGACATGCAGTTCCTCACCATTCTACCCCACGTTTATTATATTCACAATTTCCCATTGCAAACTTTGTTTCTTGTTAATCAAGTTTATTGGCTAGAACTACTATTATTAAAAAGACTATCTTGAAAAAAAATATATAAATATGAGAGACAAAATGTATTGAAGTTTTATATTTAGGACCAAAATAAAAATAAAACAAGATCGTATATCAAGAACCGGAGGTCATATCATCACACCATTTTGAATTAATTCAAGTAAATCATATTGCTGTAATTCACAGTCTCTTACAAAATGTAGTGTGAGCTTTATACCACATTTTGTGGGGAAAATTACTATCAGGTCTCAAAAAAGAAGAGATTTAATCACCTAAAAATCCATTAACAATGAATGAAGTAACAATAGATTTACATTGTTCACTTATAATTAAAATTTTATAGTAATGCGATCTCCCTACACTACTACAAAATATTTGATTTGTAGTGCCTGTTTTGTAGCATTTATTAAACAAAACGCTACAGCTAATACTTATTAATTTATTAAAAATAAAAAAAATATTTTATAGCACTTTTCAAAGAAAGTGCTACAGTTAGTATGTAGCTTCTTGTAGCGCTTTCTCAAGAAAATGCTACAAAAGGTCTTTTTTTGGGGAAAAAAAAAGTTACATTTGTTGTATCTCACTTGTTGTAGTGCTTTCTCAGGAAAGCGCTACAGAAGGTCTTTTTACAAAAAAAAATATAGTAATCCACTTGCTGTAGTGCTTTCTTGAGAAAGTGATACAGAAAGTCTTTTGCTTACTGTAGCATTTTTTCAAGAAAGTGCTACAAAAGGTCTTTTTTACCTTGTTGTAGCGTTTTTTCAGGAAAACACTATAGCAAGTGCTGTAAATTTTTTTAAAAATTTTTCCTCCTTTTTTTTGGTTTTCCCTTTCTTTTGTCCCCCCACACAGTCACACCTCACTGTTCTCACTACTCATCTTCACTATTTTTTCTTGCTCTCCATTTTCACACAACTTCCTCCTATCTCCACACTCACCTTCTCCTTTTCACCAAGCATCACACCTCTCATTTTCCCTCCTCACTTCTACTTTTCATACCATGGTCCTTCTTTTCATCCCACCCACTGTCCCATCCCATTTTTCCCTTCCTTATTCCTACCCCTTTTCCGTCCCCACCCCCTTCCCTTCCCAACTCCCTTTTCCTTGTTCCTATCCCGAATTTCCCTTCCTGTCCCCTTCTCGTACCCACCTTTCTCAATCTCCATTTCTATTCCCTTTGTCCTCACCCCTCTTCCCCCTCCCTGCTCTCTTTTTACTTTATTTATTTATTTATATTCAATATAGTTCTGCGCAATTGTAAATTTCTGTACCCTTTATCCTCACCTCTCTTTCCTATCCCCACTCTCTTTTTATTTTATTTTATTTTATTTTTGCAGGGCACTCAATATAGTTCAGTTCAATTCATAATACATTGTAAGTATTTTTATTTTTTAAGCTAACATTATTTTAAAAGCTTACAAATTTAAGTTTGTCAGCAATAAATATTTTAACTTGCTTAATATTTTTTACTTTAGTTGGTTAGATTTTGTAAAATTATTCATTTATTTATTATTTTGCAGGGCACTCAATATTAATTCATCTCAATCTATAATCATTGTAAGTACTTTTATTTTTTAAGCTAACATTATTTTAAAAGCTTACAAATTTAAGTTCGTTAGTAATAATTGTTTTACCTTGCTTAATATTTTTTATTTTAGTTGGGTAGATTTTGCAAAATTATTCACTAATGAAAACTTGAAATATGTTGGAAAATTAATTGGTGAGATATGATTAATTATTATCAATTAAATGTGAAAGTATGTGATAGGTATAATTTTTTATTTTCTATTTTAGGTAATATAATATGCAGGCAAATATGATCTTTATTATTATGGGCCGTGAAAAATTGATGACATATGCCTTATTAATTGTTTAATTAAGTACCATTAGTTAAAAAGAAGTTTTAGGACCAAAAATTTTTTAAGCTGTTATGCTGTTAAACTTTGTTAAGGTAAAGAATATTATTTAAACAACTATTTACATAGTTTTGTACTTTAATATTGTAAGCGTGCAAGTTAAAATGGTCTAAACATATGAGACAACAAGAAGACTAATTAAAGAAGTAATGTCACAATATTTAATCTATTAGCTTTTAATGCTTTCTGTTTTACATTTGATATATGTTGGTAAACATGATTTTTTGTTGTTGTTTTTAGTTGTGAAAAATCATTGAGTTGTGCTGGATTAATTGGTTGATTAGATACTATTAATTACAAGAGATGGCTTGAACCTGGGAAACTTCTATCATTGTTAGATGTATTTATTATATTGGAGAATTGGAATTAGATTGATCTTGTTCACAACTATTGTTAATATACATAGTAGTAATCTAAATTTGCTAATTAATTAGTTATGTTGTTTTGAGAATTTTATTGTATGTATTTAATCTCTGAACTTTACTCACAGTTGAGAAATTTATATGTAAAATTTATGTAAATGTGGTTTTAGAAATTATATTAAAAATATTTTTTAAAACAATTATATATTCTATAATATTTTATTAAAAAAATGCTACAGAATATCAATTAATTTTTTTAAACCAAAAAAACTTTTGTAGTGTTTTTTTAAGAAAGCGCTATAGAAATTAGAGTTATATTCTGTAGTGCTTTTATGAGAAAGCGCTACAGGAGATGAACTTCTTGTAGCACTTTTTCAGAAAAGCGCTATAGGAAGTTACCATAGTAAAAAAATAAAAAAATATTTTGTAGCTTCAAAAGTGCTACAGCTTATTCCTAATATCTTTTGTAGCAGGTTTACATGTAGCATTTTGAAAATGCTACAAAAGTAAAAAAATAAGCTCTACAATTAGCTTTTTATGTAGTAGTGCTATTTTCGCAAATGTCTCATAACAAGTTTTTGTCTTTTTTTTCCTTCTTAATGTAAAATCTCATGCTCATCCGGTCCTTAATATAGGACTTAATTGTTCAATTGATTTTGGTAATAAATATAAGACATATGTATCATATTTATCAATTTTTTTTTAAATTATCTCTATAGGTATTCTCCCAATCATAATCAAGTAGAAGAAGGAGAAAAGATATTAAAGAAGATTATTATGATGTTTTAGAAAAAACATATCATATTTTTTCTAATTAAATTAGGTAAATAGGTCTTATATTAATAACCGGAGGAGTATCTAATACAAAGCACGAACTTATTGAATAGTAGCTTTGAGTCAGAGGCATGGGAATAAGAGTTTTTTTGTTTTTTTTGACCTTGCATGGGAATAAGAGTTGAACCACCAAATTTCGAAAATGTTGAGAAGAAGTTGGTAAATATTAGTGATGAAAGAATTAACTACTCGACCTAACTACCTGTATGTGATGAATATTTGTGTGTGAATGTAGAGCGGGCACAATGCAATCCGATCCAATGGGGGGATCATTAATGTGAATCACTGCAAAATCGTACGTTTTTAATTGAATAACAATTCAAGCAGATATGTTTATACGTTTAAGCATTCAACCTATGAAGCAGCAAAGCATTAGATGGCACAGAAAAGTCTGGGACAGCCAATTTATAATGAGCGGTCACTTCTATAGCTTTCAGGTTAAAGTTGAACTTCTTTATGATCTTTTTTTTTTTTAACAATTTAATTAATATATGTAATTATTGTTTTATATCAATTTGGACTGATTCAATATAGATATAGTACTTTGAGAAAAGTATCAAAAACAAGAGAAAGGGGTTGGTTGCTCTCTCTCTTTTTTTCCCCATATAAGTCCTACCTCTTCGTCTGTAATAATACAAGAATGAAAAATCAGATATTGTTGGCATGAATAATATATAGGGTTAAGGTGCGCCTAACACCCCGAACTATTTTTCCAGGTACGTCTAGTGTCCTAAAATAATTTTCGGTGCATCCAGTATCCCAAACTAATTAAAACGGTGCATCCATATCCCAAGCTAACAGAAAAGTTAAATTTGACCGTTAACTTGTTGACTCAGCCGAAGGTTGACCAAAAAATTCTACGTGACGAACACGCAAGCTTCTGATGTGTATTATTTTGACGAGTTAAGGTGCACTCAGCACCCCGAACTATTTTCCCAGGTGCACCCAGTGTCCTAAAGTAATTTTTGGTGCATCCAGTGTCCTAAACTAATTAAAACAATGCGTCCATATCCCAGGCTAACAGAAAAGTCTCGTTTAACCATTACCTTGCTGACTCAGCTAAAGGTTGACCGAAAAATCCTACATGACGGACACGCAGGCGTCTGATGTGTATTATTTTGACTGAAAATTCAATTTATTTCCTTCTCTTCTAACGTTTATCTTCTGCCAGCTTTTAAACTTAAAAAAAAAAAAAAAGACCACCGGTCCACCCTCTTAAATCCCAGTACATGTATTACTCATTCAATCTCATCCTCATCTTTAACATTTTATCCCATTTCTTCCACCACTCCGATTTGAAATGTCAACTGCTGTCACATCACACTTTTGTCTTTCTCTCTGTCAACTCCTCATTCTACTCGCATTTGCTTTCCTCCTTATAGAACACGGTAAACTTCCCTTTGGTCACTCCGTCGATATCACCGTCGCCTCTTGAGAAAACACCCGCCACCACTCAGCTTGTCTTGGGAGCTTCAGTCAAAATAATACACATCAGACACTTGCGTGTCTGCCATGTAAGATTTTTCGGTCAACCTTCAACTAAATCAGCAAGGTAACGGTCAAATGAGACTTTTCTGTTAGCCTGGGATATGGATGTACCATTTTAATTAGTTTGGGACATTAGATGCACCAAAAATTACCTTAGGACATTGGACGCACCTGGAAAAATAGTTCGGGGTGCTGGGCGCACCTTAACCCGTCAAAATAATACACATCAGACGTCTGCATGTCTGCCACGTAGGATTTTTCGGTCAACTTTCAGCTGAGTCAGCAAAGTAACGGTCAAACTTAACTTTTCTGTTAGCTTGGAATATGGATGCACCATTTTAATTAGTTTGGGACACTGGATATATCAAAAATTATTTTAGGACACTGGACACACTAGGAAAAATTGTTCAGGGTGCTGGTCGCACCTTAACCCTAATATATATAAAGTTCATTTAAAATTTGAAATTTCGTATGAATGTGTATAAAGGAGAGCATTTTAGTGATTTTAAAGTTCGAAATGAGCAAATGGCTTTCTTTTTAGCTATATATATAGAATCATAGCTTTGGCCAGCAAAAATGTTTCGAGTCGGGGGGAAAAAACAATATAAGAACTGAGTTATTTTATTTTAAATCATGAAACTATATGAATTAAGTAACTGTTCTTTATTATTTTCTTAAAAAAAAGAAGAAGCAAATATTGAATTCAGATTGAGACCGCAGCTTGATCTTGCACATGTATTAAATGGCTTCCCAGTTCCCACCTTGCCTCACTTTCACTATGCATGGAAGTTATTAAGTTTCTGTTAAACATTACTGTTATTTAAATAAATAAAAATATACGTGGATTTTTTTTTGAAAAAATACTTATGTCAACTTTCTTATATATTCATTATCTCATGTTCTCTAATCATATATAGTCATGTATTGTATTTTTTTTTCTTATAGGTTTATAATATAATGATAATATTTTATAAATCTAACACGCGATCATGTGTGGTCTCGGAAGATTCAAAAATTTTAAAAATTTGATATGATTATTATTATTATGTTTATCTTACTGATTGGATTATCCTATTAGATATAATTAATTTTATGATTATAAGAAATTCGAACTTCTTTTATTCCTGGGATATCAATAATCATTATTAAAACCTATTATCGATGGAAGGGCATTATACTCGAAAAAGAAACAGTCCGGTACAATGGACCTATCAATTAATTGTCTCATATGAGCACAAACTATTTTTTTGAGAGGATTTGGTGGGGCAATTTCCTCTCAAGCATGCATTTCTGAGCATGGCAATAGTATTGTTTTTACCGGTAAGAAAAGTTAATTTTAACCGTCAAAAGGATTTCTTTTAAATAAAACAATCTACGTGTTCATGCTAAGTCAAGAAATCTAAATAAGTTTTCTAAAAACTTACCTAAGGTCCATTTGTTCAAACCTTTTTCAATAAAAAATACTTTTCTTTTGAAAAATAATTTCTTGGAAAATTTGGACTCACTTGTTTAAGTTTTAAAAATAGATAATATAATTTTTTATTTTTTAAATTTGTTCTTATCTTGGTTTTGGTTTTTCTATTTCTTTTTTTTTTGTTGGTAAAGTGGTTTTTCTATTTCAAACTATAGGTTTTAATTTCTTAAGGAGTAAAATGTTCTAGACTTTTATTAGAATATAAAGATGAATATTTTAAATAAAAAGAACCTTGAAAAATTAAAACATATGGTCTGAAACTTAAGAAACCAAAATCAAAATAAGGCCAACTTAGGAACCAAAAAATTTTATTAACCCTTTCAAAAATAAGTATATTTTAAATATTTTATGAGAAGTGAGTCTTGAAACTTATGTGTTTGTCTTCTTTAAAATTTTAAATATAAACTATCCATATTATATCTTGGATAGTCCAGATTTTATCACAGTGATAAATGAGAATAGGAAGCATGGCTAACAAAAACAAACTACAGAAATCATATAATATTCGATGAAAATATAAACTACATATTTAATATAGCTATTGATGATATAAATGAACCGTGCATTCGGAAAACGTCTGTCAAACACGCGTTAACAAAATGCAAATGCATGACTTATAATTAGTAATTAGTGTTAAACAGACAAGAAGTTATTTATTCATTAAAAACAATAAAGTCTACTTCCGATCCTTAATATAAGACCTTGTTTAATTTTTATTTTGACCATAAATATAAGACTACAATTCACTTTATCTCTCATATTTTTTTTTCTTTTTTTTTTTCAAGATAGTCCTTCTAAAAATAGTAGTTCTATCCAACAAACATAATTAGCAAATATATTGTTTTGAGAATAAGAAAACAAAGAACAAAAACAAACAGGTCCATAATCACTTCAAGCATCCACAGGACAGCTTGTTATTCATCTTGCCAAGAAGACAATAAAGTGAAGAAAAGGAGTTTTTAACTTTATGAGGAACAAAATTCAGACGGAAGTTTTGGTTTAAATGAGAAATAATAATCCCAAATTCTTATTATTAAACATGCAGAAGACAGACCAATAAGGATTTGTTCCAGCTGTAGTGAACAAATGAAGAAGAAAGCAGAAAACAAAACTCATGTCAATAATGTTGTCAAAGTTCTTCAAAATTGACTGAGTACGGCGGGGTTTGCATCAGAAAGATGTTACCATAAGACAATTCTATAAGTTTCCTTAGTTACCCGCTAATCAATGCATAATCCCACATTTGATTAATACTTAGTCATAATTGGCTAGGATGTTTGGATTAGCTTTTTAAAAATAATTTTACAGAATCCGAGATAAGTATATGGAAGGAATTCTTGCCTTGACTTGCGTAAAATGCTTTCTTCAATTGCTCATATGGACGATTTCTAAAGTCGACGGATTTTCCTCTTACTATAAATTTCATTGTTGTCGGTATTGACATGTAGAATGGGACTCTATCTTTATTCTCGTCTGATTAATCTATTCTTCAAAAGATCTATCAGACTATCATGGAGTGAATGATTTGATCAATTCATATTCGATTCTTTCTTCAACTTGGAATCGATTCACATCTTTTATCTGTCATATAAATATTAAAAAATAGAGATTTTGGATCTGTCTGGTTTAATCAATTGAAATAGTATTTCAGTACGTATACGTATGCTCATCCTTGGGTTGCCAAACTCGCTCTTAAGTCATGAAGAAATTTTCCCCGCATCTGCTGTAGAAGTTGAACTCCCTTGCAAAAAGGAAAAAATCCTAAAAGAAAAAGAACTTGTGAAAGATAGTTGATAAAATTGTGACAAGGGAAGTAATTTTAATCCAAAAACTAATTATCCCAGGGATGCGTACCATACGTATGCTGTTATGTCAATGTCATGTTTTTATCCGATTCCACTGCATATTAGCTATTGTTAGGTGACTTGGCTTCTGCATCAATATAATTTTTAGTTATATTACAAAGTAACGATATTTTATTAAAAAACAGAATGGACATTTGTTTAGAAAATAATCCATTTATGTGCCATCTCTATAAATTTAACCCACACAAAGCAACATATACGCACATATATAATATGAATTAAATTGTTAGTAACAGTAGTCTAAGATGCTTATGCTGGTTCTTTAAGGGGCTTTTGATGAATTTCATCAGACAACTATAACCAAAGCTAAAGTTATAACAATCTTTTCTTCATTACAGTAACTTTTGGAAGAGTTGCATTTAGCAATAGTCTGACCGACTAGCAAATATTTTGAGGTACTGCAAGTTTTGTAAGTCCTTTTTTTTTTTTTTTGGGATTAACTAAGTTTTGTAAGTCTTGGTTAATCAGCATGCCATTTGAAGCTTTTTTTGGGGGGGACCAATGACCATTTGAAGTATTAAATTAACAATGTTAAAAAATTTACTATAATTGAAAAATATCTTTTAATACATTTAAAAAAGTACCAAAGCACACTCGAGAAGCTAGTCAACATGTCCTTGAAGAATTGAATAAGTCAATAATTCTCACAACAAAAAAAGTTGATGTCCCACACATCTCAGGTTATCCATTTCAAAGATGGTCCTTAGCTTATTAGACTCATTATATCCAGAGAATAGCAGATTCATTGATCTATCAAGAAAGCTCCTCCACCAGAAGCTCACTTATGTTACAAGGAGGCAGAAATCCTGTTAGGAAAGAAATATGATCAGCAATGCAGTTAGTTAATTTATGTTGTTCAAGACAACTTAAAGATAGCTATCAACAACCAAAATTAAGCATACTAAAGGGATAAAATATTGAAGAGGGGAGAGACATACCAATAAAGCAATCATGTTTCTGTTGAGTACTATCTTTTTATTCAGCACACAAGGTTAATTTTGACTGAAAGTGGAACTAGCTTGTCTTGCTTCTCACAATCATAGTCTTCAACTCTTCAACTGGAATTCCAAAAGTGCTGACTATTAACCTCTCAATTATTTGATCCATTATGGCTGTAGTCTCAGACACCCACTCATTCCCCAATTCATCACTATTACGGTCAGGAAATTGATCCAATCTTGCATACAAAGTGAGCTCTTTTGTCTTGTGATATTCATAGGCATACAAAGGGAATACCCATATTCCTTGATCAAGAAATCACCTTCATGCTTGAATTCAAATAAAACCTTTTTGATCATAATGGCGTCTGGCAAACATATTCTGCAGGGTTCATACCATAGTAGAACATGATCTGATATCGGAAAATCAGAATGCAGAGGTGAACAATATAGCCAATCACTTGCCTCTCTGATCTCTTCACCCTCTTCCAAGTGAAAACGGTAATAAAATTTAAATGTTCTTCTGTCTTCAAACAAGGATCGGAAGCTATTATTTGAAGTAAACTCAGAAACAATGGCACTAATAACAAAACTCAGAGGGTTATGAAAATGAGGGGCAAGTTGAATAGCTATGGAAGAATTTGCAGTTCGATTATTTCCAAACCACATCGGAACAGTTCTCCCTGGGTAACAAACAGCATCAAAGTAATGAACCAAAGACTTATCAAAATAAAGACATCGCATCATTGCGAAATAAGAATTTATCATAATACCATATAGTGAATGCTCATCCAACTTCATGCAATTTACTAGCAAACAGGAATTCATCCTGTAATTAAAAGGAGTGATAAATGCAGTCTCCAGTGACGTGCAATCAGTGGCATCCAAATATGTAATGAATGGTGGAAGTTCTGGTAGAGAACGAAGCCTCCTCCATCCTCTCAGCTTGATGATCTCCAGCTTTGAAAGATGCTTGATGCTAGCAGGCAAGCTCTTCACACTGCTTCCACTAAGCGATAAGTGATGTAAGGATGATAAGGCACTGATATTGTCCGGTAGTTCAGCCAAGTTACTACACTCTTCCAAGTGAAACTCTTGCAATGAATGCAAGGCATTAAATAGGATATGCAGTTTTGGTTTGTCAATTGTCCACAGTCATAAAGATTAAGCTTCCCAAGAGATGTCAAGCAACACAGTTCATTTATTGGAAGATTCTCTAGCTTTGAACAATTGAGACTGAGACTTTCAAGTTTCTTGAGACCCCCAATTGATGGGTGTAATATTTCTATTTTTGTTGTACTTAAATCTAAATCCGTTATTTTCTCTGACAACAATGAAAATTCTTCAAGGCTCCCACAGTTAGCAACCGTGAGTGTCCTAAGAGATTCTAAAAGGCTCCAACTACAAAGACTCTTCAGTTTATAGCAAAAACATAGTCTCAAAGTAGCAAGTTTGCGGAGAGAAAAGATAGACGGATGAACATTACACAGACTTGAGCAAAATGCAAGATCTATGTATTCAAGATTTTGTGCCTTAGAGAAGTCAGGCAGCTCCATCAATTGGCTGGATCCATGCAGGTCCACAACCTTTAAATTCACAAAATCCTCTAACCAGCAGAGAAGAAATCAAACAGGGGAAACTTGTATTTTAATTGAAGCGTGTATAGAGAGAGAGAGAGAGAGAGAGAGAGAGAGAGATGGATTTGTGTGCATTTGCGAGTGTTTGTCAATATATACCTGTACACCATCCCACAATTTTGTAACATGGCTATACTTCATGTGAATTTCAACAAGGTTCTGCATACAGAAGATTGATGCTGGAAGGGATTCCAAAGGAAAGAAATCCCAATAAAAGTACCTTAATCTGTCACAGAATGACTCAAGGCCGGAAGGAAGGTTTGCACAGTTTTTAGGAGACGTGGAATATAATTTGAGACTTCTGAGATTAGGAATATTTTTGAAAGCATCAGCAGTCAAGGATACCTCTTTAATTTGAGACATATCAAATGTTATGCTTTCAATTGCATCAGTACCCAGTAGTACATAAAATATGGGGGAAGAAAAGAGGTAAGTATAAAATGTATCATATTGTACTGGTTTCTTTTGTTTTGTTTTGTTTTTTTTTTTTTTTTAACCTACTCAAACTTGGTCAACAAAGTAAATAGTAGTCCTTTATCTTACCTTTTTATTTTTCAATACATCATAAACTTCTTCATGATTCCACAAATGGCTCCTTTTTCCAGGTTCTTTTAAACACTGCTGACGAACAATTTCATTGCCCATTCCTTGTATTAGGTCATGCATTTGCACTCTAAAGGAGTCAAGAGTTATTAAAGCCTTATCTAAAAAGGTTCCTATGCCAATACTTGCATGGAGCCCGTAGCTCTCAAACAATCTTATAACATTTCGTTCCCATTCACCCTTTAAGCAACATGCAATATCTAAAAACATTTCCTTCTCCTCGTCATTTAGTTCGTCATAACTCAGTTTTAATACTTCTTGAATATCTTCATTGGGAGTCTTTTTCAGTTTTCTCAATGCACTTTCCCATTCTTTGGTAGTCTTGGAGTGAAGATATGAACCCAAGACTGTCAAAGCCAAGGGAGTGCCTTTGGCATAAGCAACCACCCTTTCTGATAGTTCTTCATATCCAATTTCTGGGTGGTCTTTGTGGAAGGCTTTGCAGCAGAATAGCTTAAGGGATTCATGATCACTCTGTGCCTTAGCCTCATGTATCTCATTAACTCTTCCAGCAAGTTCCTGCTTATCTCTTGTTGTTATGATGACTCTACTGCCAGGTCCCAAGTTACCACATTCTTTAGCCAGACTATCTAGATGCTTTGAATGGGATACATCATCAAGCACAATCAAAACCTTTTTCCTGCCGAGTCTCCGCATAGCAAATGTGGATCCTGAAACTATAGATGGGCCATCATGCAAATTTTCATCATCTAATAGCTCCGATATAAGTTTATCGCGTACATAACTTATTCCATGCTTTTCTATCATTTCCCTAACATTTTCCATGAAGCAGCTACTTTCAAATTGAGAAAAAAGTTTGGCAAAGACAACCTTGGCCATGGTTGTCTTGCCTAAGCCACCCATACCCCAAATTCCAACTACCGGTGCTTTTTGCAGCAACAATTCAATACAGCGACAGTTTTCATCAATTCCAACAAGATCTTTCAACGCGAATGGATATCTATGATTCAGTTTCCTTAAAACATCGTTGACAATATTCTGAATGAGTATAGATTCATCCCTAGTCAATGGAAAAGAACCAAAAATAAATTGATAGATAGATATAGATAAAGAATTACACTTGAAAACAAAAGTATTTAATAGAAGAGCATCAAATTTAGGGGGATGAATACTCGCCTACAAGTTTGAGAGTCCCACCCAGCTAAGTTGGCCGTCTCAAAAAGAGCAATTCTCCAATTGTTCACCAAGTAGATGTTGCGACGAAAAGATCTCTCATGTTTCGCAAATGCCTTCTTGTAAGCCCCTTCTTGCTTTCGCACATCTGAAGGGTCAACTTTATAAAACACAGGAACAACAATCTGCCCCTGAATCCTTTTGCATTGGAGTATCTGGGTGAGCTCATCCAAACACCATTTTGAGGAAGCATAGTTTTGTTAAAAAACCACCAAAGATATGGTGGAGTTCTTGATAGCTTGGATAAGTGCAGGTGAGATCTCATCTCCTTTGTGAAGTCTGTAATCGATGTAGGTTTCTATCTTGTTGTGGCAGAGGGCAGTCTAAAGATGGCTAGTGAAGTTGGTGCGGGTGTCGTCTCCTCTAAAGCTAATAAATACATCATACTTTCTGCAAGGAAGTACAGAAGAGGAAGAGGATGAAGCAACAATGCCCATCTTCAGGATTCAGGAACGTTGCTCTCTCTCTTCTTCCGTGAGAATTTTAACACTGATCGTGGAATTTGCATTTTTCAAGCTATCTACTTATTAAACAAGTAAGGGTCCGTTTCGATCGAAAAAGTAACTTATTAAAAAAAGTAACTTATAGAAAAGTGAAATTGGATAAAAACTAAATTAGATAAGTTGAATTGTGTTTGGATTAGAGTTCAGAAAAGTTATATTGTAAAAGTGAGATTGATAAAAGATTGTTTAGATTATGATTGAGTAAAAGTAAGTTTGGTTGTAAAATGACCAAAATAGATATGAGTTTTAATAAATAATGAAACATGATTAAAAAAATAATTTCACATAATACAATGAAATTAAAATAATTTAATATGAAGAAGTCATAAAAAATATTTTAAATATAAAGTGAAATATGAAAAAATAAAAGTATATTTTTAGGAGCATATTTAAAAATAAAAATATACTTCTAACTTATTCATTACTTTCAACTAATTTTAACTAATTTTTTATTATTTACAAATTAGTTATTTGAGGCTTATAATAAGAACCAAAACAGATAATAAATTTCTTAACTTTTTCTCTCTCCATATTTCAAAAGCTATAAACCATAAGCTATAAGTCATAAGCTGTTAATTTTAGCTTATAGCTTATTGTAACTTTTCAAACAAAAGCCCGATTGCAAAAAAGCTGATCCAAACAGATCCAATTGTGTCAATCGAGCTTATAGAGCTTATAAGCTACTTATAAGCTCAAAATAAGTGATGCCAAACAGGCACTAAGTCAATAGGGTTCCCTGATGGTTTAGAGCAACGATGTTGGCAACAAAAGCAAAAGTCAAATTTGGAAAGCCGACTTTTTTTAATAGTATAAGATAATAAAAAATTATACTATTAAAAAAAAGTATATTAAACATAATATTTATAAGTAACTTTCAACATACTATTTTATTAGAACCATGAAAATTTTAAATCTTATTAACTCTATTTCAAAATTTAATGATTTTCTAATTTTATTATTATTTAATATATAAGATATCCTAAAAATATAAAGCATATTTCTTAATAAATAAAGAGTAAGATTATATAGTTATATAAAAAAATTTAATAATATAACTTATAAATAGTATAAAAAAAAATTCTTGTTTACGAATAAAATTAGAGGAGTAAAATGTTCAAAATTACACTACGTGACCCCGGAAAGTAACGAGCTTTTTCTTAACAAAAATTCGGCTTACATATATGTTTGCCTACAGATTTGGTTTTTGGCCCAGCTGCCCAGTTGGCCCCTTTATATAGGAAATAAGATTTTTTTTTTAAAAAAAAATGTAATGCGTCCTTGATAAATAAAAACCTTTAATTAAACAAAATAGTAACTAAATCCTCGGGGACATTAATTTATAAAGCAAAATAAATGTTTCATGAGATAAAGTCTCAATGTGTACAAAGTGCTGTGAACTCAAAGAGACGGTCTAGCTAGACTTTTTTTGTTTCTGTCAGACAAAAAGAATTTTTAAATATAAAGTATATATTTAGTTTATTAACTTTACACAAAGTTTCAATTTAGTTTTTTTACTTAAAAAATTATATTTTTAGTCTTTTAATCTTAAAATTATTAACAAAAAATGATATTATTAAGATCTTGAGTGTTGATAAAACATTCTCAAATATTAACATATTAAATTTAATTTTTAAAACAACTATAATTATTATAAAAAATTATATATTAAAGATTTTAAAACTAAAAGATTAAAAATATACTTTTTAAAGTTAAGAGACCAAGATAAAACACTATATAAAAATAAAAAAACTAAATATATACTTTAGTCAAATTTTTGATGAACAAAAGAAAGTAGGTTATGAGTGATTATATTTATTTTTTTGAGTTATGAGGCAATGATTATTAAATATCATATAAATGCAAAAAACTATTTTATTATTGAATTATTTTTTAAAAAATTATTAATTATATAATATTTTATTATTTGAAATACATATTTAATCGAATACTACTTTTATTTAATAATTAAACATATGATAAGGGATCTTTTCCAATTAGAAGCACATTCCAGTCCACCGTGGTATTTTTCGGGTGGGCCAACAAAATATCAACATTTTTTTGTTTTGTTTTGTTTTTTTTTTTTTTTGAGGAAAGCGCAGTTCATTCTATAATACCCAATTAATACAAGTCATCTTATCAAATAGAATAGCACTATGCATCCTGGAGGATATTAAAAACCACAATTCACTACTCGGAATTATAAACGAATCTTCAGAGATATCAATATATCAAAACAAGCGTGCTTCATCAGATCAAAGTCTTAGCTTTTTCGAGTGCAAGGAACTCAAGATGTATGGCCTGCATAAGTACCTGAGTCACCTTCACATTTCATTTCTGTAACAAAATAATAAAAATAGTTAAAATTATGCTCAAAGTTATGGTAAGAGAAGTAATTATATAATTACTACAAGCACCCACTGCACAGCTTATCAGTCATGCAAAGAAGACAGAGTCAATAAAAGGAATTATAACGAACAAAAGTAATCATAAGTGCGCTGGAACTTATGGTATATAACAGAAATAATTATTCCAAATCCTTACTGTTCAGTCAGAACACATTAAACATGCGGAAGATAGACCAATAAGACTCTATCATCAGCTTACGTTTGAGTAACTCTGCCTCTGCAACATCAAACAGTTCTTCTCTAAAGATTACTCACTTGAGCAAGTAAGTCACAGTTCTTTTAATCTTAATCAAATTTTAGTCCCATTATATCAATCAAAAAGAAAGAAGGCTTCCCCATGCGAGAAATGAAATGGGAGAATGGAAATTGAGGACTGATTTAAAAACTAATCTCTAGTAAGTTTAAAAACTAATCTCTAATAAGGGCTTTTTATAGTTGTGAAAAGCTGTAAAGATTAGAAGCTTGGGTAGTAAGAAATTGAAAGTTTAAGTAGCGATAAGTCATTGTTTGATATTAAATGTCCAATCAGATCCAACATTGTCATCTCCAAAAAAAAAAAAAGCTTTAAATTCTAAAATAGAATAGTCATTTGGTAAGAAATCAACTATGCTCGTTTGCTACTTTCCATCCAAATTTTGTTTTGTAAAACTCTTCGAACCCATTGTTGAGTTTGAAAAAAATTAAAAATTTGGACAATAGTCTATTAACAGGAAATTGAAATGAATTTTTTTTCTACTTGTCACGAGCAGATAATCATATTATAAGAAAATAATTGACTATAGATTGCTTAAAAATAATCCTTTTCACGCACAGATGCATCCATATAATATAATCAGTTGCCTAAATAAACATTAATTGTGTACCAAACTCCAGCCTAATTAATGGGTAAAATCTTGAGAGAGAGAGATTACCACTAAAGCATTGATAGTAATTTATTTTTGTAGAGTGCCATCCTTCGCAAATTTCAAATTCAATTCAGACAGTGAGAGTAGTAACTCGTCAATGTTGGTAGATTGAACAGAAGATGCCTTCAATTTCTTTGTTAGAGTAAGTAGTTCTTCCTCATCACAAGTATCTCGAGGTCTCTTCATGCCTACCTCCAACTTCAATTCCTTTTGTTGAAGGAAATTGTTATATTTTGAGGCATATATTGGGTGGATTCCCCATTCTTTGATCAAGCAATCACCAATCACCAAACTCAAATTCAAATGAAAGCAACCCCACATCCCCAATTCTTTTTCTTCTAACTTGATCTAATATGAATTCACAAAAGAGGGGATCATACCATTGGAAGGCATTATCCGAATTCAATTCTGTCATGGAATAATGCCATCCTCTTGGGCCTTCAAATCATGATCAGAGACCCTTTTTCATCAAAATCATATAACCAGGACCACCGACAGCTTGAGTGATTTCGATCTCTTTCTTTTGAGGAGAATTGAGGAATAACAAAGCAAAAAATGAAACCCATCAAGTCATCAAAATCTGGAAGTTGAAAAGAAACTGAGTGAGTATCCGTGGTTTTGTCTAGAAACCCCGCCGGAGTATTTGGCATTTCAGGGGAAGAAACATGTACACTTTCAAAATTGCCGTATACTCGCTTCAATGAGCAACTAGCATATTCCATAATTCCACAAAGTGAATGCTCATCGTTATCACAACCACTCTTCTTTTGACTACCCAAATCCAACCCGAATTCCATTTGTTGAAGGAAATTGTGATATTCTGAAGCATATATTGGGCAAACCCCACATGCTTCTATCAGATCATGTTTGGTTGTACAGTAGTTCTCATCATAAGAGACAAAAGAAAACTCAAATGAAAGCTTCGAGTTACCTTTAATGCCTTGATCCTCTCTTTCCATAAGTTCCCTTAAAATGCATACAGAGTAGAGTGGATCATACCATAGAAAAACATGATGCGAATTTAAGTCTGTTATCGGCATATCGTCACCCTTGCCTCTGACTTCTTCACCATCTTCAAAGTATATTTGGCATTTCAGGTAACTCTGACAATTTGGCTTTGACGTGAACTGAGGAAGAACAGAGCAGAAAACAAAGCCCAACAATTGTTCACAGATGAAGAGAGTTCAATGGTTATGAAACTTGAAGCCTTAGTTGTCTGGTTATATCTAACCCACTCTGGAATTTTTCTCCCTGGGTAACAAAAAGCACCAGTTCGATTGAGATACGCCGCTCGCTTCAACGACAAGTAAGCATATTCTTCAATACTGGAAAGTGAATGCTCCAACTTCAAGCAGTTTTCAAGAAAGAGGGACTCCAATAGATATTTCCGTTGCGGCCTACAAGTTGTTAAAGGGAACGCAACCTCCAACGATAAGCAATTAGTGGCCTTCACGTATCTAGTGAATGGTGGAAGTTCTGGTAGACATCGAAGCCTCTTGCAATTGGTCAAGTAAATGTAGTCTAGCTTCAGGAGATGCTTGATGCTAGAAGGAAAGTACTCTACATTGCTTCGTACTAATCCCACTAAATATAACGATGATAAGGAGCTCATGTTGTCAGGAAGCTCATGCAAGTTACTACATCCTTCCAAATAAAGGTCTACCAAAGAGCGCAAGGCATCAAATAACTTGAGCAGGTTTGACTTACCAATCACTGGTCCACAATCAAGAAGAGTGAGCTCCTTAAGAGATCTCAAATAACATAGCTGCTCAATTGAAAAGTTCGTCAGATTTGAGACATTAAGGCGAAGCTTTCTAAGTTTCATAAGATACCCAATTGAGGGATACGGTGTTAAAGCCATCATTCCTTCTTCTGGCGACAAAGAATATTCCCGAGAAGTGAGAGTTATTGTCCTTAAGGATGGGCAGTTGGCGGCATCTAATTCTTCGATGGATGGTGGAAGCTCTGGTAGAGATTGTAGTCTGTCACAATTCTTCAAAGAAAGAACTTTTAGCCCTGAGAGATGCTTGACATTGTTAGGAAGTTCAATTAAGTTCCGACACCCATCCAAATGTAGTTTTTGTAAAAGCCGCAAGGCATCAAACAGAATATGCAGCTTCAGTTTGTCAATTACTTGCTCACAATTACAAAGCCGTAGCTCCTGCAGAGATCTTAAACAGCATAACTCATTTATTGGAAGGCTCTTCAGTCTTGAACCATTAACACTGAACTGTTTAAGCTTACTGAGATGCCCAATTGATGAGTCCAACATCTCAATGCGAGTGGTTTCTAGTTTTAAGCTCGCGATTTCTTGTGATGGCAACGAAAATTCTGTCAAACTAAAGCACCAATTGAGATAAATCTCTTGGAGAGACTGTAGAGGATTCTCACCACGAAGTTTCTTCAGTTTAATGCATTTATTGAGATTCAAAGCAACAAGTCTTTGTAAAGATAAGATAGATGGGTGAACATGACACAAACTTTCGCATGATTCAAGATCCACGGATTCAAGATTCTGTGCCTTCGAAAGATCAGGTAGCTCCATCAATTGTTTGCATCCAGCCAGATTTATTCTCGTCAAGTTCACAAAATCCTGTCACGATTAAAAAGGAAAACATTACATGAGAAAGAAAACCACAGAGCTTTGACTAAAAATTGAAACATACATTCTCTTATTTATATACCTGCACTCCATCCCAAAGTTTTTTAACTCGGCTGTTTCGCATGCGAAGTTCAACAAGTTTCTCTGGACAAAATGAGGATGGTAGAGACTCCAAAGGATAACCATCCCATTGAAGGTACCTTAATCGCTCAGATAATAATTCAAGGCCAGAAGACAGATCCACCTTGCAAGATCTCCTATCCTTGAGCGAATAGAATTTTATAAATCTTAGATTGGACATCTTTTTGAAGGTATCAATGCTCAAGTGTACATGTCTAATTTTGGACAGATCTAATACTATGCCTTCAATTTCATCAGTTCCCTGAAAAAACACAATATAAAGTAGAATTAAATTGAATGTATATATGTTAATATAACAATCAGTTGCAGTAATGTAACAATCATGTGATGCACCATAACTAAAAACATAATGCTTCTTACTCACTGCATTATTTTTCAACACATGATGGACTTCTTCTGGATCACATAATCTACTTCGTCTTCCAGGTTCTTTAATACATTCTTGACGAACAATTTCATAGCCCATGTCTTTTATTAAGTCATGCATGAGTACCTGGCCATGATCAATAGTTATAAGAGTTCTATCTACAAGGGTTTCCAACCCAATTCTCGCATGGAAACCAAAGCTTTCTAATAGTGTTATCACATATTCCTTTCCTTCACCATTCCAAAAAAACGCAATGTCTAGAAACATTTCCTTCTCTTCAAAACTTAATTCATCAAAGCTCAATTTCAAAACTTTAGAATGTCTTCATTGGGACTCTTCTTTAGTTTTGACAATGCACTATCCCATCCTTCGGAGTTTTTGAACGAAGAAATGAACCCAATACTACCAAAACTAACGGAATGCCTTGTGCATAATGAACAACCCTTTGTGAGAGGGATTCATATCCAATGTTTGGATGGTGTGAGTGGAAGGCTTGAGGTTGAAGAGCTCAACAGACTTGTGATGGCTCAAAGGCCGGGCCGCATATATTCATGAACTCCTGCAATTACAAGCAATTGCTTATGCCTTGTTGTAATGATGACTTTACTGCCTGGTCCCAAGTATTCCCAATATGGAGCTAAATACTCTAATTGCTTCCAACTACTAACATCATCAAGCACTATGAAGACTTTTTTACAACTTAGTCTTCTCATAACAGAGGCGTTACTTGCAACATTAGGCGGCCTATGAGGGGAAATATCTTCCTTTAGTAGCTCAAACAGAAGGTTGTTGCGTACGTATGTCAATCCTTGCTTTTCTACCTCTTCTCTTACATTTTCCAAAAAGCAAGAACTCTCAAATTTGAAGGAGAGTTTGGTAAATAAAGCCTTAGCCATGGTGGTCTTGCCTATACCACCCATACCCCCAATTCCAATTACTGGGACTTTTTCCAGTAACCTTTCAATCTCGTTACAATTTTCATCAATTCCAACAAGACCCATCAATGAACTTGGATAACTGAGGTTAATCTTTTGCTGAACGTCGTTGACAATATTTTGAATGAGTTCTGGTTCGTCCCTAAAATATGAAAAAAGATCAACAAAATAAGAAAGTAAGTATTATTTTTTAAGGTAAAAGAGAAGCCGCATCAAGTAAACAACAGATTAAACAGGTCTAACGATAATATCCTCTCCCTTTCAAGGAAAGCCATACAAAATTTAGGTGGCTAATAGAATGATTCCAATCAGGGGAAGCAATATGAGCTTTTGCCTGGCAAGTAAGTGGGCACATTCATTAACTTCTCCGATAAAAGAAAGTATTATTGTAAAGGAAAAGGGAGAGATTGATGAAAATAAATGGACCATAAATTAAAGTGGCAAAAAGAAAAATTCGATGATATCGTAAATTTTGTTGTCTTCACTGACAAATGATTTGAAATAGATGGTACAATTTAAAACCTGAACACGTTTTAATGAATTTTTTCGAGAGGCACTCCAAATTAAAGAAGAGAGAATATGAGCATCGTCTAATGGCCTCAACATTATTTTTATTGGAAAATCAATGCGACTCACGAGGCAGTCAATTATTGATATCTTTTAGAAATAAATAATCACGAAATTATTGATATGATATAAATATTTTAGTTTTCAAGACGTAAGTATTTAAGATACGAAATCATGGACAAAAAAATCGAAATTCTGGGCCAGTAAGAAAAGAAAAAAGAATAGAAGTATAAAATTGTCGTTAACTGATTGCTAACCCAGCACAAGTTGATTAAATGTTTCAGGGTGAGGAGGCCATACTGACCTACAGCTTCGAGAGTCCCAGCCAGCCAAATTTGCAGTTATATATTGAATAAGATAATAAATGAAATTGATGTTATTTTATTTAGGGAAAATCCCAATTAAATCCATCTGAAATAATGAAATTCCGATTAAGGCTTATACTTTTAACGAATTCCTAATTAGGCTAAGAGGCCTAATTAGGGATTTTCAAATGTTGCTGAAAGACCGGAATGCCTCTTTGTAATAAAAAAGGAAAATTGAAAGTAGGTGTAAATCTGATTTTAATTTTAATTATTCTAGTATTTACTAATGAGGACGTGGTCTTTCTTAGATTTTATGTCAAAGGTGTGTTTTGTAATTGTGAACGTTATGTCAATTCTAGAAGTTATGGCCTTTTATTTTTTTTATATAATAAAAATTTGATATTGAATAAATCTTGGAGACCGGAAAATTGAAGATGAATTGATGAGTCTCAATGTAAGTTGTGAAATAGTAAAATTAATTTTGATAGATATTCAACAATTCCATGAATCTTTGATTTGATTTTTTCTCGCACAAAAAAAAAAATCTGATCTTGTTAATCTTTTACATTTGAAATCGTAAAATTTTTATTAGTTTCCATATTTTTGCAATTCTATAGATATCTAGAAATTATGTATTTTTTTATCTTGAATTTTCAATTACTTTTTATTGGTTATAATCGTGATTTTTCTTTTTTTGTTTTTTATACGATAATGTTTTTGGCCAAATTTTCATGTGATAATGTTTAAAGAAAAAACATGTTAGTTAAATTCAATTAAAAGAATTAAAACTAAAATTAGGCTTTTTAATTATGAAGGGTATTTTGGTCTTTTAGAAATATTTAAAAATCCCTAATTAGGTCTCTTGGACTAATTAAGAATTTGTTAAAAGTGCAGGCTTAAATTAGAATTTTGCTATTTCAAATAGATTTAATTAGAATTTTCCCTTTTCTTTAGATCAAATTACATAAATTTCAATACATCTACATGACTGATGACATTCTACATTTAGTGATATTTGATGTATTTTTTTAGAGCTATCAATGCATAGTGGGAAGCATTTGCATATAATTTTCTAAGGAAAAATTAAAGTGATTGCACCATATGATCTTCAATGTGAATATCATTAAGAAAATGAGTTAAGAACGATAGAACTTAAGCAAACAAATATAATTTTTCATTCATAATTATTGATGTCTAGCATGGGTTAACCATTTTTGATAAAAGAAAGTAGACATTCCTAAAAGAAATAACAAACCACACAAAGGAGGATTGGTTTGGATTAGCAGTAGAAAAAGTAACTTATTCTTAATATGACTTTTAGAAAAATGAGATTAAGTAAAACTTAGATTGGGTAATGTAATTTGTATTTGAATTAACTTTTATAAAAGTTAGTTTGTAAAATAAAAAAATTATTTCGATTATGATTAAATAATTAAGTTTAGTCTGTAGAATAACCGAAATGTGTTTGACTTTTATTAAATAATAAAAATAATTAAAAATATGAATTTATAAAATATAATAATTTTAAATTATTATAATATCAAAAGTTATATTTAATGAATAAAATATATTTAAATTAGAAATCATAATAATGTGAAAATTTTTGAACCAAATACTATTGTGTAATTAATTGGATGATATACTCTGCATAATTTATATAAACATAAAATAAAAGATAACATTAAAAGTTAAAAATATAATAAAAATTGTTAAAAATTATTTTCACTTAAGATAATATTAAAAATAAAAAATAAAAAATTGATTGAGAAGCACAAAAAATATATAGAGAAGCATAAAAATATCATAATATAAGGGTAAAAATATCTTTTAATTTCAAAAGCTATTTTTGCATAAGTAAGTTTTAGGTACTTCTACAATCATATTTAAAAAGGTAGCTTTTGATTTATAAGTTCAGTTGGTCAAAAGCTGTGACAAACAGCTTTTAAATTTGTGAACTGGCTTATCACCCCTAGAAATTACTCTTTTCCTCATCAGGTGCTCTGCCAAACAAGCACAAAATATAGTGTTTTTTTTTTCTGTGAATAATACATACTAATCTTTCTAGGCATATAAAGAGGATACAGAGATGCTTCTCAACTAGTTTTTTCCTATGCGCAAAAGATGTAAGTTAACTACCAATCACTTGCTTAAGAGATAGGAGCCGTTATAACTCATTCACCCAAAAAAAAAAAAGGCCATTATAACTCGTATCAAGTTAAGAAAGTTAATCTTTTTACGAAGTCATCAAGTTAATCTTTTTACGAAGTCATCTTCATTATTTACCAAACGCACACAAGTCTCTCATGAAAAGAATTGAAGAAAACACGTATAATCTCAATCTCAAATAAAACACAAAACATGTTTGTAATGCTACTAATTATTTATATGCATGCCCTTTATACTCCCAATTAATTTTTTAAAGGTTGATTAACTACTGATCCGGTCCTTAATATAAGATCCAATTATTGAGTTGATTTTGATTTTAAATATAAGATCCATTTCTCATATTTATTAATTTTCTTTAAAATACTCCTATGGATACTCCCTCAACCATAATCAAGTAGAAGAGAGAGTGTGGGTATTAAAAAAAATGATTATAATGTTTTAGGAAAAACGTGTCACGTTTCTTATAATTAACTAACTTACCTAACTTCCTTAATCTAATCAAATTAATTAAGTAGATATTATATTAAGGACAAGAGAAGTATAATAATTGATGTTAGCGCTGAATGCACAATTTTAAATAGTTTAAACAAGCTTTCTCAACAGAAAGCTGAAGCAGATCAACTTGAAAGATTGAAAATGAATGAGCATATCCACATGGATATGTAATTGTAGTCAGCAAGATAAATCAAAATAAAAAACAAAAGTACAAAGTCAAGTAGCTAATTAATCCAAAAAAGACAAGGTATGAAAGTCTAGTTTAATAATACCCCTCCAGTTCTAAATATAAGATCACTTTTGTAATACAATTTACACTACAATAAAAATCTTATATTTAGAACCGGAAGAATACAAAGGTATAATTTTCAAACTACATACTGACCTATAGATCCGAGAGTCCCAACCAGCTAAGTTTGCAGTTTCAAAAAGAGCACGTTTCCACTGCTTCACCTCTCTGGGTTTTGTGTAAGTGTTTTTCAAAAGCTTCCTGGTAAGTTCTCTTTTGATTGCGCACATGAGATGGGTCGATTTGGTAGAAAATAGGAATAACAAGCTGTCCTTGGACTTCTTTACACTCTAGTATCTTAAGCAGTTCCTTCAAACACCATTTTGAGAAAGCATAGTTTTCAGAGAAGATCACAGTAAATATGCTTGAATCTTCAATTGCTTGGATGTGCGATTGGGAAATGTCATCCCCTTTTGGGAGTTCATAATCTATGTAGGTTCGAATACCGCTCCTGCATAGGGAAGTTAGAAGATGGCTGGTGAAGGTTTTGCGAGTGTCCTCACCTCTGAAACTCAAAAAACGTCATATTTTCTGGGAACATATGCAGTAGAGGAGGAGGATGATGATGATGAAGCTGCAGCGGCCATGGTACTGTGATTAGCTATTCAGAGTGATCAAAAACAAAGTTTACACTCTCTTCTTTGCTGATGAGACAAGTTCATGGTGATGATGGAGTATAAGATGGCATCGAATCGACTTGGTTTACTTGTTAAGCTCGGGAGCCAAATGAACAGCAATTGAACTTCATTCTTTTCACATTCGGAGACGTGCCGTTCCTCCCCATTCAACCCCACCTTTATTGGGTCTGGCTTTCCCCCGCTGCCATTATGGTCCGCTGCCAGAAACGCACCGTTTAGCATGTAAAAATGACAAATGGTATTCGACCAAACACACTGTGCAATGCCAGAGCATGAAAATCAATGAAGCAAAAGAGAGAGAAAAAGAAAAAAGTGGACATTCGATTCTGGAAAATTTTAAGATCCACGTGATAATTATTCGTATTGGGGCTCAACACTTTATGCTTCCCCTACTCCTTATTATAAAAGTCTATTAATTAATTTACACATATCAATAAAAAAAAGCTAAATACACTAAATCTATCTTAAAATTTAAGTTATTTTTGATATCACTTTCATTAATACATACTATTGATTTATACTCTCTCATTACCTTTATTAAATATGAATATATATTGGAAAAAAATTTAATACTCACTAAAATTATCATAGTGCCCTATAAAAAGGGACAATTTTTTTTCCCTAAAAAGTGTCTTGTAACCGGATGGAGTATGCACTATTTTCATTTCTAAAGATACCATTTCTATCACAATTAAAAATATCAAATATTTCCTACCAAAATTCAAGATTATTTTTTTTCCTAAGAAAGCATTCCCTTTCAGTTTTTCTTAAAATATTTCAATGAGTAATCAGTAGATCAAGGAGTTCTTTTTTCCTGAAATATTTCTTACATTTATCCCCCGTTAAATATGGGTATATTTTGAAAAGATCATTTATTGTTAAATAAATGCGAAAATATTTTTTTGCAAAACGAATTATTGGGAATCTCCCTCAACAACCAATATTTTTTTCACATCTGTTGAAAGGAAAACTGAAAAATGAAATAATTTTAAATTTCCGTAGGAAATATTTCTATTTTTTATTTTTTATTTTGACAAAAATTGTATATTTAGAGATGAAAATAGTGCATATAAAGCGTTGAGCCACAATCCGAATAATTATTACTTCCATCTTAAAATTTGTGGCTCAGTCGTTTTTCCCCTAATTTTTTTTATTTAGTAATATTTCTTTTGCTGCCTATCCAGAATCCGTGTCCGTGTCCGTGTCCGTGTTTTTCCTGATTTTTTTTTTCCGTTTCGTCGACTTCCGGAGTCTGGCACTGCACTGTTTTTTGTCAAGTCCCATTGGTCATTTTACTCGCTAAACGGTGCGTTTCTGGTAGCGGAGAGGCAGCGGAGATGGCAGCGGAGGAAAGCCAGGCCCCTTTATTATATTCACAATTTTCCACCGGAAACTTGTTCACTCTTTAACTACGATTTGTACGAATCAATTAATTGTCTCATATGAAGGACAAACTATCTTTTTGAGAGTATTTGGTGGGGCAATTTTCTCTCAAGCATGCATTTCTAAACATAGCAATGGCATTGTTTTTACCGGTAAGAAAAGTTAACTTTAACTGTTAAAAGGATTAGTCTGGAGTCGTTGTCATGGCTGAAAGACGCCTATTATCCTGAAATACCGGATGGAGTAATCAAAAAAAAAAAGGATTTCTTTTAAATAAAACAAGGTACGTGTTCATGCTATGTTAAGAAATCTAAATAGGCTTTCTAAAATCTTACCTGAGGTCTATTTGTTTAAACGTTTTTCAATTAAAAAATACATTTTTTGGAAAAATCATTTCCTGGAAAATTTGGACTCGCTTGTTTAAGTTTTAAAAATGGATGATATGATATTTTTTTTTTGTTTTTCAAGTTTGTTCTTATTTGGTTTTGGTTTCTCTATTTTAAATCATAATTTTTGATTTCTTAAGAAATAAAATGGTCCAGATTTTTATTAAAATATAAAAATTAATGTTTTAAATAAAAAAATTGAGGGATTAAAATATATGACTTGAAACTTAAGAGACTAAAATCAAAATAAAACAATATCAAGCAACTAAAAATTATATTAATCTTTTCAAAAATAAGTATATTTTAAATATTTTATCAAATGTGAGTCTTGAAACTTGTGTGTTTGTCTTTTTCAAAATTTTAAATACGAACCGTTCATATTATATCTTAAATAGTCCAGATTTTATCACAGCAATAAGTATTACATTCTCATTGTTGTGATTAGCACCAAATGAGAATAGGAGGTATGGCCAACAAAACCAAACAAAAATCATATAATATTCGATGGCAATGCAAACTGCATATTTATTATAGCTATTAATGAGATAAATGATGCATGCATTCGGAAAACGTCTGTCAACCATGCGTTAAAAAAAATGCAAATGCATGACTTATAATTAGTGATTAGTGTTAAACAGACAAGAAGTTATTTATTCATTAAAAACAATAAAGTCTACCTCTGATATCGTTTGACTTTTATTTTGATTATAAATATAAGATCACAATCTACTTTATCTCTCTTTTTTTTTTCTTTTTTCAAGAGAATCTTTTTAAAAATAGTAGTCCTAGCCAACAAACTTAATTAGCAAGGATATTTTAGAAAAGATAACACATATTTATTACAAATAACTCATTTAACTTATTTTCTTAATCTACTCAAATTAATCAATTAGTTTTTTATATTTAGTACTCGAGGTAGTATTATGACAACGCGGTACTCCCTCCGTCCCTAATTATAAAATTCCCTTTTTTGAATGGATTTGTTTCTTTTTATAAGGTACTTTTTGAATTTGTTTGAACATTTAATACATTGTTACTTATTTTACCTCTAATAAATTTCATATATTGCATTGAAGACAGTATTCTCTCTCTATTTATCTCATTATTATTCTCTTACATTTATTAGGGATATATTTGAAAAAAAATTATATTTATTACATATTAATTGCTTTTAACTAATTTTAACTTTTTTCTTAAAAAACGTAATTTGATCAAAAGGTTCTTATAATTAGGAACAGACTAATATGTGACAAAGTCCACTTTTTGGAACTGTTCCAAAGAACATATTGTGTTGGAAAGCAACAGAAACGATAGAGCCAACGTGGGCAGTTTTTTTTTTTTTTTAAAAAAAGAAACTAGATTTATTTAATATGTAAAAGTTGAAAATGAAAAAGGGTAAAAGATCCCAGACACTCACTTGAAATAAATACCAATTATACCAACCTAGTTTGTTTGTCATTGGTAAGTAGAAAAGAATAAATAAAGCTCTTCTCCCCCAAAGATGAATAGATCATAATGATGGGTTTAGTTTATGCATCAAGAAGAATAATATGAACCACAATTCACTACTAAGAATTACAATAAAATCCTTAAGGATATTAATTAATGTGAACCCCATTGTTCGCTAAGCTCTAAGCTTAGTTTGTTTTGTTTTCAGACATGGTTTTGTAGGGTTTTTAAAGCTATAATGAAATTTTATTTTGCTGGCCAAAAAAAAAAGTCCTTAAGCATATTAATTAATTGATAAAGCTAAATGATAAGATCAAGTCTCAATTAATTGATACATGTATGTATGGAACTCAAAGGCATGGTCTGGATATATATTCCTCAGCTAACCATCACATTTCCTTTCTATACCAAAAATAGAAGATAGAGAATTATATAATCACTTCAAGCATCCACAGGACAGCTTGTTATTCATGTTGCCAAGAAGACAATAAAGTGAAGAAAAGGAGTTTTTAACTTTATGAGGAACAAGAGAAATCATAATTTAGACGGAAGTTTTGGTTTAAATGAGAAATAATAATCCCAAATTCTTATTATTAAACATACAGAAGACAGACCAATAAGGATTTGTTCCGGCAGTAGTGAACAGATGAAGAAGAAAGCAGAAAACAAACTCGTGTCAATAATGTTGTCAAAGTTCTTCAAAATTGACTGAGGACAGCAGGGTTTGCATCAGAAAGATGTTACTACAAGTCAATTCCATAAGCTTCCTTAGTTACCGCTAATCAATGATAATCCCACATTTGATTAATGCTTAGCCACAATTGGTTTGGGGTGTTTGGATTAGCTTTTTAAAAATGATTTTGTAAACCTGAGGTGAGTAAATGAGAGAAGTTTTTATTTCGACTTGTGTGAAAACATTTTTTTCAAGCGCTTATATGGGGGTTGTCAAACTCCCTCTTAAGTCATGTAGAAGTTTTCCCCACCTCTGCTGTAGAAGTTGAACTCCCTTGCAAAAAGGAAAAAATCCTACAAAAAAAGAACTTGTGAAAGATAGTTGATAAAATCATAACAAGGGAAGTAATTTTAATCCAAAAACTAATTATCACAGGGATACGTACCACACGTATGCTGTTATGTCATGCTTTTATCCGATTCCACTGCATATTAGCTATTTTTAGGTGACTTTGCTTCTGCATCAATATAATTTAGTTATATTACGAAGTAACGATATTTTATTGAAAAACAGAATCGACATTTGTTTAGAAAATAATCCATTTGGCCCACACAAAGCAACATATAAATATATATATATAATATGAATTAAATTGTTAGTAACAGTAGTCTAAGATGTTTGTGCGGGTTATGACAATATTTTCTTCATTACAGTAACTTTTGGAAAAGTTGCATTTAGCAACAGTCTGACCGATTCGCAAATATTTTGAGGCACTGCAAGTTCTGCAAGTTTTTTTTTTTTTTGGATTAACTAAGTTTGCAAGTCTTGGTTAATCAGCATGCCATTTGAAGTTTTCTTGGGGGCCAATAACCATTTGAAGTATCAAACAATGTTAAAAAATTTATTATAATTGAAAAATATATTTTAATACATTGAAATAGGTACCAAAGCACACTGCAGAAGTTAGTCAACGTGTCCTTGAAGAATTGAATAAATCAACAATTCTCACAACAAAAAAGTTGATGTCCCACACCTCTCAAGGTATCCATTTCAAAGATGGTCCTTGGCTTATTAGACTCATTATATCCAGAGAATAGCATCACTGATTCATTTGTGTTACAAGGAGGCAGAAATCCTGTTAAGGAAAGAAATATGATCAGCAATGCAGTTGGCTAATTTGTGTTGCTCAAGACAACTTAAAGATAGCTATCAACAACCAAAATTAAGCATACCAAAGGGATAAAATATTAAAGAGGAGAGAGACATACTGATAAAGCAATCATGCTTCTGTTGAGTACTATCTTTTTATTCAGCACAAAAAGTTAAAATTGACTGACAGAGTGGAACTAGCTTGTTTCGATTCTCATAATCATAATCTCCAACTCTTCAACTGGAATTCCAAAAGTGCTGACTATTAACCTCTCACTTATTTGATCTATTATGGCTGTAGTCTCAGACACCCACTCCTTCCCCCATTCATCACTATTACGGTCAGGAAATTGATCCAATCTTGCATACAAAGTGAGCTCTTTGTGTCGTGTGATATTCATAGGCATACAAAGGGAATACCTCATATTCCTTGATCAAGAAATCACCTTCATGCTTGAATTCAAACATAACCTGTGTTCTTAGTGGTGTCTGGCAAACATATTCTGCAGGGTTCATACCACAGCAGAACATGATCTGATTTCGAAAAATCAGGATGCAGAGGTGAACAATATAGCCAATCAGTTGCCTCGCTGATCTCTTCACCCTCTTCCAAGTGAAAACGGTAATACAATTTAAATGTTCTTCTGTCTTCAAACAAGGATCGGAAACTAATATTTGAAGTAAACTCCGAAACAATGACACTAATAACAAAACCCAGAGAGTTATGAAAATGAGGAGCAAGTTGAATAGCTATGGAAGAATTTGCAGTTCGATTATTTCCAAACCACATTGGAACAGTTCTCCCTCGGTAACAAACAGCATCAAAGAAATGAACCAAAGACTCATCAAAACAAAGACATCGCATCATTGCGAAATAAGAATTTATCATAATACCATATAGTGAATGCTCATCCAACTTCATGCAATTTACTAGCAAACAGGAACCCTTGCTGTAAGTAGAAGGAGTGATAAATGCAGTCTCCAGTGACGTGCAATCAGTGGCGTCCAAATATGTAATGAATGGTGGAAGTTCTGGTACAGAACGAAGCCTCCTACATTCTCTCAGCTTGATGATCTCCAACTTTGAAAGATGCTTAATGCTAGCAGGCAAGCTCTTCACACTGCTTCCACTAAGCGATAAATGATGTAAGGATGATGAGGCACTGATATTGTCTGGTAGTTCAGCCAAGCTACTACACTCTTCCAAGTACAACTCTTGCAATGAATGCAAGGCATTAAATAGGATATGCAGTTTTGGTTTGTCGATTAAGTGTCCACAGTCATAAAAATTAAGCTTCCCAAGAGTTGTCAAGCAACATAGTTCATTTATTGGAAGATTCTTTAGCTTTGAACCATTAAGACTGAGTCCTTCAAGTTTCCTGAGACGCCCAATTGATGGGTGTAATATTTCTATTTTTGTTGTACTTAAATCTAAATCCGTTATTTTCTCTGACAACAATGAAAATTCTTCAAGGCTCCCACAGTTAGCAACCATGAGTGTCTCAAGACATTCTAAAAGGCTCGAACTACAAAGACTCTTCAGTTTATAGCAAAAACGTAGTCTCAAAGTGAAAAGTTTGTGGAGAGATAAGATAGATGGATGAACATAACACAGACTTGAGCAAAGTGAAAGAACTATGTATTCAAGATTTTGTGCCTTAGAGAAGTCAGGCAGCTCCATCAATTGGCTGGATCCATGCAGGTCCACAACCTTTAAATTCACAAAATCCTGTAACCATTAGAGAAGAAATCAAATAGGGGAAACTTGTATTTTAATTGAAGCGTGGAGAGAGAGAGAGAGAGAGAGAGAGAGAGAGAGAGAGATGGATGGATGGATTTGTGTGTGCATTTGCGAGCGTTTGTCAATATATACCTGCACACCATCCCACAATTTTGTAACATGGTTATACTTCATGTGAATTTCAACAGCGTTCTGCAGACAGAAGGTTGATGCTGGAAGGGATTCCAAAGGAAAGAAATCCTTATAAAAGTACCCCAATCTGTCACAGAATGACTCAAGGCCGGAAGGAAGGTTTGCACAGCTTTTAGGAGACCTGGAATATAATTCGAGACTTCTGAGATTAGGCATATTTTTGAAAGCATCAGCACTCAAGGATACCTCTTTAATTTGAGACATATCAAATGTTATGCTTTCAATTGCATCAGTACCCTGTAGCCATAAAATTTGGGGGGAAGAAAAGAAGCAAGTATAAAATGTATCATATTGTACTGGTTTCGTTTGTTTTGTTTTGTTTTTTGGTTCTTTTTTTTTTTTTTAATACTTACTCAAACTTGGCCAACAAAGTAAATAGTAGTTCTTTATCTTACCTTTTTATTTTTCAATACATCATAAACTTCCTCATGATTCCACAAATGGCTCCTTTTTCCAGGTTCGTTTAAACACTGCTGATGAAAAATTTCATTGCCCATTCCTTGTATTAGGTCATGCATTTGCACTCTAAAGGAGTCAAGAGTTATTAAAGCCTTATCTAAAAGGGTTCTTATGCCAATGCTTGCATGGAGCCCTGGCTCTCAAATAATCTTATAGCACTTTGTTCCCATTCACCCTTTAAGTAACATACAATATCTAAAACCATTTCCCTCTCCTCATCGTTTAGTTCGTCATAACTCAGTTTTAATACTTCTTGAATATCCTCATTGGGAGCCTTTTTCAGTTTTCTTAATGCACTTTCCCATTCTTTGTAGTCTTGGAGTGAAGATATGAACCCAAGACTGTCAAAGCCAATGGAATGCCTTTGGCATAAGCAACCGCCCTTTCTGAGAGTTCCTCATATCCAATTTCTGGGTGGTCTTTGTGGAAGGCTTTGAAGCAGAATAGCTGAAGGGATTCATGATCACCCAGTGCCTTAGCCTCATGTATCTCATTAACTCTTCCATCAAGGACCTGCTTATCTCTTGTTGTTATGATGACTCTACTGCCAGGTCCCAAGCTACCACATTCTTTAGCCAGACTATCTAGATGCTTTGAATGGGATACATCATCAAGCACAATCAAAACCTTTTTTCTGCCAAGTCTCCTCATAGCAAATGTGGATCCTGAAACTATAGATGGGCCATCATGCAAATTTTCATCATCTAATAGCTCCGATATAAGTTTATCACGTACATAACTTATTCCATGCTTTTCTGTCATTGCCCTAGCATTTTCCATGAAGCAGCTACTTTCAAATTGAGAAAAAAGTGTGGCAAAGACAACCATGGCCATGGTTGTCTTGCCTAAGCCACCCATACCCCAAATTCCAACTACCGGTGCTTTTTGCAGCAACAATTAAATACAGTGACAATTTTCATCGATTCCAACAAGATCTTTCAACGCGAATGGATATCTATTATTCAGTTTCCTTAAAACATCGTTAACAGTATTCTGAATGAGTTTAGATTCATCCCTAGTCAATGCAAAAGAACCAAAAATAAATTGATAGATAGATATAGATAAAGAATTAACACTTGAAAACAAAAGTTGTATTTAATAGAAAAAGTTCAAATTTAGGGGATGAATACTTACCTACAAGTTTGAGAGTCCCACCCAGCTAAGTTGGCCGTCTCAAAAAGAGCATTTCACTAATTGTTCACCAAGTGAATGTTGCGACGAAAAGCTCTCTCATGTTTCGCAAATGCCTTCTTGTAAGCCCCTTCTTGCTTCCGCACTTCTAAAGGGTCAACTTTATAAGACAAAGGAATAACAATCTGCCCCTGACCCCTTTTGCATTGGAGTATCTGGGTGAGCTCATCCAAACACCATTTTGAGGAAGCATAGTTTTGTTAAAACACCACCAAAGATATGGTGGAGTTCTTGATAGCTTGGATAAGTGCAGGTGAGATCTCGTCTCCTTTGTGAAGTCTGTAATCGATGTAGGTTTCTATCTTGTTGTGGCAGAGGGCAGTATAAAGATGGCTAGTGAAGTTGGTGCAGGTGTCGTCTCCTCTAAAGCTCATAAATACGGACCTGGCTTCTCTCCGCTGCCAGGTCCCTCCGCTGCCCTCCTCTACCCAAAACACTGCCGTTTTGGGTGCAAAATGAGGGGGCCTGATTGCTTTTTTCTTTTTTTGGTATTTTGAAATTTTTTAAGTAGCATCTAATATCTTTTTTTTTCATAAGCATCCAATATTCTAAAATAAGTTTTTGTTACACCCAGTATTATAAAATATTCTTTTAGTGACATCTAATATCATAAAATGGTTTTTACCTTAAAAGTGTTTGTGAAGTAGCAACAATATTTAAGATACTGAATGTTACTAAAAAAATATTTTAGAATACTGAATGTATAAGAAATTATTGCAAAACACCAAGTACTACTGGAAAAATAATTTAAGATACTGAGTTTTAAAAAAAATAAAATGAAAGGTGCTTATAAAAAAATATGTTAATGTGTTAAGTATATCAAAAATTATTTTAGAATATCAGATGTTGCTCAAAAAAACTTAAAAAAAAAAAAAGAATCGGTCCCCTCATTTTGCACCCAAAACGGCAGTGTTTTGGGTAGAAAAGGGCAGCGGAGGGACTGGCAGCGGAGGGAAGCCCGGTCCCATAAATACATCATACTTTCTGGAAGAAAGTGCAGAAGTGGAAGAGGATGAAGCAGCAATGCCCATCTTCAGGATTGAAGAACGTTGCTCTCTCTCTTCATCCGTGGGAATTTTAATACTGATCGTGGCATTTGTTTCTTTCTTTTTTTTTTTTTTTGCCAAATTTGTTTCTTGCAAGTTATCTACTTATTAAAATAAGAAAGTCAATGGGCTTCCCTGGTGGATTAGAGCAACGCAGTTGGCAACAAAAGCAAAAGTCAAATTTGGAAAGCTGACCTCTTTTAATAATGTAATAAAAAATCATATTATTAAAAAAATACGCCAAACATGATATTTATAAGAACTTCCAACGTACTAATTTATTAAAACCATGAAAATTTTAAATCTCATTAACTCCATTTTAAATTTTAATCATTTTTTAGTTTTATTATTATCTAATATATAATATATCCTAAAAATATAAAATAAAAAGTAAAAGTATACATTTATATAAAAAAATTTAAAATATAACTTATACATAGTAAAAAGAATTCTTGTTTACAAATAAAATTAGAGGAATAAATAGCACTAAGAAAATGAGCCAGTCCGTCACGGATTCGGGTTTAAACGGGCTAACCCGTTTAAATATGATTTTCAAAAATAAGTGTTTTTTAAAAGCCCGGTCCTTGAGATGACGGGTTCGGGCTAGCCCGTTGGCTTTTTTGCCCATTTAACCAAAATGTATTTTTTAAATTTTTTGCATAGTTTATTGAAATAATAAAAATGGAACAATAAGATTACTAATAATATGTATAAATATAAATAAAATTAAGCTACAAACATAAATATCATCATGTCTAAATATCTATCACAGTGTAATAGAGTCTATTGAATAAATAAACTAAATGGAGAGTAGACATAAACAAATAAGTAAGCACTAAGTCCAATAAATAATTATAATGCGGATGATCTAGTTTAATTATGAATAATTAATAAAAAAGTTTAATTAACAAACATAGTATACATAAAGAATAATCATTTTCTACCAACGAGAAAGAAAAGAATCCATCATCTATAGTTCTAAAATTTGTTTTTAACTATAAAAATGATATAGATCTTTATTTCAATTCAAAAAAATTTTTAATTAATTTTATTTCAAACATGAAAAATATGGGAGAATGATAAATAAAGACCTCCTAAAAATTACATATACAATATTTTAACAAATTTTGACAACTTATAAATAATAATTCATTTTTGTGAATACACATAGTTTTAAATCTTGTAATTTTCACATTCTTTTTAGTTATTTTTCTAACAACTATAGCAATTTTTTTTTATGAATGTTGTTTGTGTGAGTTGCTAGGGTAAATAAAACTAAAAATGTGCTATGTGTAAAATGTTTGAATTTTCTTTTTTTGGTTAAAAAATATAGAAATTAAAAAAACTGTTAGCGGGCTTAAACAGGCCGGCCCGCGGCCCTACAGGACCGGCCCATTTATTTTTTGGCCCTACAGGGCTGGCCCTTTTAAACCCGACTTTTCTTTCAAGACTCCAAAATACAAGCTCAGCCCTTGACTTAAAAGGGTTCAAATGAGCGGGCTCTAGGAGTAAAATGTTTAAAATTACGGGAGTGTTTGGATGATATAAAAATCACTTCTGAAAAGTACTTTTTTGCAAATTGAGATAATCTCCTTCACATATTTACTTCGTATACTGTAAAATTACTTCTGAAACTATGGTTTAATTTTTATCCAAACATCCCCTACATTACATGACTCTGGAAAGTAACGAGCTTTTCTTAACAAAAATTCGACTTACACGTTTGTTTGCCCACAGATTTTGTTTTTGGCCCAACTGCCCAGTTGGTCCCAAATAAGAATTTTTTTTAAAAAAAATGTAATGAGTGCTTGATAAATTAAATCCTTTTTTTTTTGGTTTACAATAAATTGAAACCTTTAATTAAACAAAATAACAACTAAATCCTTGGGGTTATTAATTTATAAAGCAAAATAAATGTTTCATGAGATTAAGTCTCAATTTGTACAAAAGTGCAGCGAACTCAAGGGACAGTCTAGCTAGACTTTTTTGGTTTCTGTCAGACAAAAAGAATTTTTAAATTTAAAGTATATATTTAGTTTTTTTAACTTTATATAATATTTTAATTTAGTTTTTTAATTTTAAAAAGTATATTTTTAATTTTTTAACCCTAAAGCTGCCAAGAAAAAAATAATTTTATTGAGATCTTGAGTATTGATAAAACATTCTCCAATATTAATATATTAAATTTAATTTTTAAAATAACTATGATTATTACAAAAAAATCATAGATTAAGAATTTCAAAATTAATAAACTAAAAATATTTTTTAAAATTAAGAGACCAAGATAAAACATTATATAAAGATAAGAAACTAAAGTTGAATTTTTTATGAACGAAAGAGACTAGGTTGAGTGATTATATTTCTTTTTTTGAGTTATGACGCAATGATTATTAAATATTATATAAATGCAGAAAACTATTTTGTGATTGAATTATTTTTAAAAAATTATTAATTGTAGAACATTTTATTATTTGAAATACAAATTTAATCGAATACTATTATTATTTAATAATTAAACATATGATTAGGAATCTTTTCAAATTAGAAGCAAGCACATTCCCGTCCAACGTCGTATTTTTTGAGTGGGCCAACAAAACATGCAACATTTTTTGTTTTTGGAAAGCGCAGTCATTCTATAATAGCCAATTAATACAAGTCATTTTATCAAATAGAATAGCACTATGCATCCTGGAGGATATTAAAAACCACAATTCACTACTCAGAATTATAAACGAATCTTCAGAGATATCAATAAATCAAAACAAGCATGTTTCATGAGATCAAAGTCTTAATTTTTTTCGAGTGCAGGGAACTCAGATGAATGGCCTGCATAAGTACCTGAGTTACCTTCACATTTCATTTCTGTAACAAAACAATAAAAATAGTTAAAATTATGCTCAAAGTTATGGTAAGAGGAGTAATTATATAATTACTTCAAGCACAGCTTATCAGTCATGCAAAGAAGACAGAGCCAATAAAAGGAATTATAATGAACAAAAGTAATCACAAGTGGGCTGGAACTTATGTTATGGTATATCACAGAAATAATTATTCCAAGTCCTTACTTTTCAATCAGAACACATTAAACATGGGAAGATAGACCAATAAGACTCTATCATCAGCTTACGCTTGAATAGCTCTGCCTCTGCAACATCAAATAGTTCTTCTTTCAAGACTACTCACTTGAGCAAGTAAGTCACAGTTCTTTTAATCTTAATCAAATTTTAATCCCATTATATCAATCAAAAAGAAAGAAGGCTTCCCCATGCGAGAAATGAAATGGGAGAATGGAAATTGAGGACTCATTTAAAAACTAATCTCTAATAAGTTTAAAAACTAATCTCTAATAAGGGCTTTTATAGTTGTGAAAAGCTGTAAAAATTGGAAGCTTGGGTAGTCAGAAATTGAAAGTTTAAGTAGCGATAGTTAATTGTTTGATATTAAATGTCCAATCTGATCCAACATTGTCATTCTCCAAAAAAATAAAAGCTTTAAATTCTCAAATAAAATAGTCATTCGGTAAGAAATCAACTATGCTCGTTTGCTACTTTCATCCGTCCAAATTTTGTTTTGTAAAACTCTTCGAACCCATCGTTGAGTTTGGAAAAAATTAAAAATTTGGACAATAGTCTATTAACAGGAAATTGAAATGAATTTGTTTCTACTTGTCACGAACAGATAATCATATTTTAAGAAGATAATTCGCTATAGATTGCTTACAGATAGTCCCTTTTATGCACAGATGCATGCATATAATATCTTCAGTTGCCTAAATTAACATTAATTGTGTACAAAACTGAAGCCTAATTAATGGATAAAATCTAGAGAGAGAGATTACCACTATAGCATTGATAGTAATTTATTTTTGTAGAGTGCCATCCTTCGCGAATTCCAAATTCAATTCAGACAGTGAGAGTAGTAACTCGTCAATGTTGGTAGAATAAATAGAAGATGCCTTCAATTTCTTTGTTAGAGCATGCAGTTCTTCCTCATCACAAGTATCTCGAGGTCTCTTCATGCCTAGCCCCAATTTCAATTCCTTTTGTTGGAGGAAACTGTTATATTCTGAGGCATATATTGGGTGAATTCCCCATTCTTCAATCAAGTAATCACCAAACTCAAATTCAAATGAAAGCAACACCACATCCCCAACTCTTTTTCTTCTAACTTGATCTAATATGAATTCACAAAAGAGGGGATCATACCATTGGAAGGCATTACCCGAATTCAATTCTGTCATCGAATAATGCCATCCTCTGGGGCCTTCAAAATAATGACTTTCAGAGAGCCTTTTATCGGCATCAAACTGGCACCGACAGCTTGAGTGACTTCGATCCTTTTCTTTTGCGGAGAATTGAGGAATAACAAAACAAAAAATGAAACCCAACAAGTCATCAAAATGTGGAAGTTGAAAATAAACTGAGCGGGTATTTGTGGTTTTGTCTAGAAACCCCACTGGAGTATTCGGCCTTTCAGGCGAAGAAATATATACTCCTTCAAAATTGCCATATACTTGCTTCAATGAGAAACTAGCATATTCCACAGTTCCACTAAGCGAATGCTCATCATCATCACAACCACTCTTTTTTTGGCTATCCAAATCCAACCCATATTCCATCCGTTGAAGGAAACTGTGATATTCTGAAGCATATACTGGGCAAACTCCACATGCTTCTATCAAATCATGTTTGGTTGCACGGTAATTCTCATCATAAGAGACAACAGAAAACTCAAACGAAAGCTTAGGGTTACCTCTAATGCCTTGATCATCCTCTCTTTCTATAAGTTCCCTTAAAATCCATACAGAGTAGATTGGATCATACCATAGAAAAACATGATGCGAATTTAACTCTGTTATCCACATATCGTCAACCTCGCCTTTGACTTCTTCACCATCTTCAAAATATATTTGGCATTTCAGGTAACTCTGACAGTTTGGGTTTGATGGGAACTGAGGAAGAACCGAGCAGAAAACAAGGCCCAAAAAGTTGTTCACAGCTGAAGAGAGTTCAAGGGTTATGAAACTTGAAGCCTTAGTTGCCTGGTTATATCTAACCCACTCTGGAATTTTTCTCCCTGGGTAACAAAAAGCACCAGGTCGATTGAGATATGCTGCTCGCTTCAACGACAAATAAGCATATTCCTCAATACAGGAAAGTGAATGCGCCCCCAACTTCAAGCAATTTTCAAGAAAAAGGGACTCCACCAGATATTTCCGTAGCGGCCTAGAAGTTGTTAAAGGGAATGCAACCTCCAGTGATGAGCAATTAGTGGCCTTTACGTATCTAGTGAATGGTGGGAGTCCTAGTAGAGACCGAAGCCTCCTACAACCGGTCAAGTAAATGTAGTCTAGCTTCAGAAGATGCTTGACACCGGAAGGCAAGTACTCTACATTGCTTCCTGCCAATCCCAATAGATATAATGATGATAAGGAGTTGATGTTGTCAGGAAGTTCATACAAGTTACTACTTCCTGCCAAATAAAAGTCTACCAAAGAGCACAAGGCATCAAATAACTTGTGCAACTTTAACTTATCAATCACTAGTCCGCAATCAAGAAGAGTAAGTTCCTTAAGAGATCTCAAATAACATAACTGCTCAGTTGAAAAATTCATCAGACTTGAGACATTAAGGCGAAGCTTTCTAAGTTTCATAAGATACCCAGGCGAGGAACAGGGTGTTAAAGGCGCCGTTCCTTCTTCTGGCGACAATGAATATTCCATCTCAGAAGTGAGAGTTATTGTCTCTAATGACGGGCAGGCGGTGGCATCTAATTCTTCGATGGATGGTGGAAGCTCCGGTAGAGATTGTAGTCTATCACAATTCTTCAAAGAAAGAACTTTTAGCCCTGAAAGATGCTTGATATTACTAGGAAGTTCAATTAAGTTCCGACACCCATCCAAATGTAGTTTTTGTAAAAACCGCAAAGCATCAAACAGCATATGCAGCTTCAGTTTGTCAATTACTTGTTCACAATTAGAAAGCCGTAGCTCCTTTAGAGATCTTAAACAGCATAACTCATTTATTGGAAGACTCTTCAGTCTTGACCCATCAAGACTGAACTGTTTAAGTTTACTGAGATGCCCAATTGATGAGTCCAATATCTCAATGCGAGTAGTTTCTAGTTCTAAACTTGCGATTTGTTCTGATGACAATGAAAATTCTGTCAAACTAAAGCACCAATTGAGACGGACCTCTTCGAGAGACTGTAGAGGATTCTCACCACGAAGTTTCTTCAGTTTAATGCATTTTTCAAGATTCAGAGTAACAAGCCTTTGTAAAGATAAGATGGATGGGTGAACATCACACAAACTTTCGCATGATTCAAGATCCACCGATTTAAGATTCCGTGCTTTCGAAAAATCAGGTAGCTCTATTAATTGCTTGCATCCAGCAAGATTTATTCCCCTCAAGTTCACAAAATCCTGTCACGATTAAAAAGGAAAACATTACATGAGAAAGAAAACCACAAAACTCTGACTAAAAATTGAACATGCATTCTCTTATTTACATACCTGCACTCCATCCCAAAGTTTTTTGACTTGGCTGTTTCGCATGCAAAGTTCAACAAGTTTCTCTGGGCAAAATGAAGATGGTAGAGACTCCAAAGGATAACCATCCCATTGAAGGTACCTTAATTGCTCAGATAATAATTCAAGGCCAGAAGACAGGTCCACCTTACAAGATCTCCTATCCTTGAGCGAATAGAATTTTATAAATCTTAGATTAGACATCTTTTTGAAGGTGTGAATGCTCAAGTGTAAATGTCTAATCTTGGACAGATCCAACACTATGCCTTCAATTGCATCAGTTCCCTGAAAAACGCAATACAAAGTAGAATTAAATTGAAAAATATATATATTAATGTAACAATCAATAGCATTAATGTAACAATCATATGATTCACCATGTGATACATCACAATTAAAAACATAATGCTTCTTACTTACTGTATTATTTTTCAACACATGATGGACTTCTTCTGGATCACATAATCTACTTCGTTTTCCAGGTTCTTTAATACATTCTTGACGAACAATTTCATAGCCCATTTCTTTTACTAAGTCATGCATGAGTACCTGGCTTTGATCAATAGTTATAAGAGTTCTATCTACAAGGGTTTCTAACCCTATTCTCGCATGGAAACCAAAGCTTTCTAATAGTGTTATCACATGTTCTTTCTCTTGACCCTTCAAAAAAAATGCAATGTCTAGGAACATTTCCCTCTCTTCATAATTTAATCCATCAAAGCTCAATTTCAAAACTTTTAGAATGTCTTCATTGGGACTCTTTTTTAGTTTTGACAATGCATTATCCCATTCCTTTGGAGTTTTTGAACGAAGAAATGAACCCAATACTACCAAAACTAAAGGGATGCCTTTTGCATAATGAACAATCCTTTGTGAGAGGGATTCATATCCAATTTCTGGATGGTATGAGCGGAAGGCTTTGAGGTTGAAGAGCTCAATAGATTTGCGATTGCTCAAAGGTTGGGCCTCATATATTTCATTAACTGCTGCAATTACAAGCAACTGCTTATGCCTTGTTGTAATGATGACTTTACTGCCTGGTCCCAAGTAGTCACAATATGGAGCTAAATATTCTAATTGCTTCCAACTACTAACATCATCAAGCACTATGAAGACTTTTTTACAACTTAGTCTTCTCATAACAGAGGCGTTACTTGCAACATTAGGTGGCCTATAAGGGAAACTTTCTTCCTTCATTAGCTCAAACAGAAGGTTGTTGCGTACGCATGTCAATCCTTGCTTTTCTACCTCTTCTCTTACATTCTCCAAAAAGCAAGAGCTCTCAAATTTGAAGGAGAGTTTGGTAAATAAAGCCTTAGCCATGGTGGTCTTGCCTATACCACCCATACCCCAAATTCCAATTATTGGGACTTTTTCCAGTAACCTTTCAATCTCGCTACAATTTTCATCAATTCCAACAAGACCCATCAATGAACTTGGATAACTGAGGTTAATCTTTTGCTGAACGTGGTTGACAATGTTTTGAATGAGTTCTGATTCGTCCCTAAAATATGAAAAAAGATAAACAAGACAAAAAAGAAAGTATTATTTTTTAAGGTAAAAGAGAAGCTGCATCAAGCAAACAACAGATTAAACATGTCTAATGATAATATCCTCTCCCTTTCAAGGAAAGCCATACAAAATTTAGGTGGCTAATAGAGTGATTGCAATCAGCAGAAGCAATATGAGCTTTTGTCTGGCAAGTAAGTAGGCACATTCATTAACTTCTCCGATAAAAGAAAGTAGTATTGTAAGAGGGGGGAAAAAAAAAGAGACAGAAAAAGATATTGATAAAAGTAAATGGACTATCAATTAAAGAGGGCCAAAAAAAATCAGTGATATCGTTATTTTTGTTGTCTTCACTAAGTAACAATTGATTTGAAATAGGTAGCACAATTTAAAACTTGAACACATTCAACGAAATTTTTCCAGAGGCACTCCGAATGAAAGAAGAGAAAATATCAGTATAGTGTAATGGCCTCAGCATTTTTTTTTCCCGGAAAATGCGACTCACGAAGCTGTCAATTGTTGGTATTTCTTAGAAGTAAATGGTCATCAAAATTATTGATATGATATAAATATTTTATTTGTCAAGATCTAAATATTTAAGATATGAAATCACGGACAAAGAAAATTTAAATTCTGGCCAGTGAGAAAAGAAAAAAGGATAGAAGTATAAAACTGTAGTTAATTGATTACTAACCAAGCACAAATTGGTTAAAGATTTTAGAGAGTGAGGAGACCATACTGACCTAAAGGTTCGAGAGTCCCAGCCAGACAAATTTGCAGTTATAAAGAGAGCTTGTCTCCACTTGTTCACCCTCTCTTGATTAAGCCTGAAGTCTCTTTCGTGTTTTGCGAATGCCTCCATGTAAGTTCGCCTCTGATTGCGCACATCAGATGGGTCAATTTGATAGAAGACAGGAAAAACAAGCTGTCCTTGGACCTCTTTACACCAAAGGATCTGGATAAGTTCATTCAAACACCATTTTGAGGAGGCATAGTTCTCAGAGAAGATCACCATAGCTATACTTGAATCTTTAATTGCCTGGATGAGTGAGTCTGAGATGTCATCCCCTTTTCTGAGCTCATTATCTATGTAGGTTCGAATTCCCCTTTTGCACAAAGCAGTGAAGAGATGGCTGGTGAACGTTCTGCGAGTGTCCTCGCCTCTGAAACTAAGAAACACATCATGTTTCTTGGGAGGAAGTGAAGAGGAAGAGGAGGAAGAGGACGAAGCAGCAGCAGCAGCCATGATATTGAAATGGTGATGAAGGTGTGAGGCAGTGATTAGAGTTGACTGACTTTTAACTCTTCAGAGCCAAATGAACATATACTGAAGATATGAAACTTTCAGGAATGGAGGATTTTACACCTAAACCAATAACCGTGTAATATGTATCTTTGACTAAAGCTCACCAAGTTAAGGTCATTAAAAAAGACAAAAGAAAAAGAAAAAGCCATCAATTACGGTTTTTTTAATCTGGTTAAATGCATAATTGCTTAGATGAAGTGGAATTTAACGAATGGCGATGATAATCATTATTTAAAGATTAACGTGTTTTGTAGGTCAAATAAATCCAGACGTCTTTCGCGGGGGAAAATACAGTCATCAACACAGAGCAAAAGAGACTCTTGAACAGAATAAAAGAGTATCCGCACCACCTCACTGCTGCTAATAACTATCACGTGAATAATTCCATCTTCTATCATCATTTATATAAATAGAAGAATTGAAGACTTTATCAATCATAGGGTAAATAAGATATTCACTGAGTATCTAGGAATTAGACTTTTAAGGCAATACTACTCCAGAGATTCGGCAAGGAATTCCAATTTCCAAAACTTTGTCAATAATGTAGACGATTAACTGTCAAATGACCGTTTGGTTCAACTGTTGATAAGCTAAAGAATGGGAATCGTCTTTCCATTCCAACGGTAAGCCCGTTTGGTTAGTCTTTTCAGGTCGGGATGTGGATTTTAGAATAGATGAAGATTCCATGATCTATGGGTGATCATACCCTTCAAAAATGAGCAGCAACACCCTCACTTGCCAGAAAACATCACGTTTCAAAAAATATCCTCACCCCCTGCGTTCATTGTCTTGTCGGTCCCGACGCATCATCCCCCCCCCCCCCCAAAGCTTCGTTGTCGAGAGACAAGAATCTCACCAACCTTCCTCGCGGCCAACATTCCTCGCACCCGATCAGATCTAGGTTCATCGCCGGACGTCCAGATTCCCCTCGCCAACCTTCCTCACAACTACACCTAATGCTCTGCCGTCCCATCGCCTTCCGTTCCAACCCCACCTCCATCCCTCTCTTCAACTGCCTTGGTCGCCCAAGATTCTTAGGCCGCAACGATTTCCTCCTACGCCTCATTTTCGTCATCTCTGGTGATGATTCCAGCTGCACGAGCAATCTCCGTTGCCTCTGTTTTCAGAGATTATTATTTTCACTTTTGCCAGCACTGGTATTTTCGTTTTCATCTCCGTTATTTTCATATTTGTTTCAACAGTTGTGTATTTCGATTTTCATTTTTCTTGCTAGATTTGCGTATCGGGAAAGCATGGCATGAACGGTATGGGAAGAACTTTTGGCGCGCTTCTACGAGCGGGAACGTAAAGGAAGAAGGAAAGGAGCGAAGAAGGGAAGGGGAAATTCACTCTGGGCATTTCAGTTATTTTATTTTTGTTATTGTTGAATTATTAAAAAAAAAGCAAATTTCTAAAATTATTAAATTATTTTTAAAATATTTTTACAAAAATATATAAATATAATGTTGTTACTAAATTCATTTTATTGTTACCGTTAAATTTGTTATTGAGACTTGGAAATTTTGAAGTCTTTTTTAATGCTAGATATGTACACAAATTTATCATTTTTTTAATTTTGTATTTATATTATGTATAATTACTCTCTGAAAAAAAATTAAAGTAAACTTCACCATTAATATTGAAAATATATTACAAACACAAGTTAAAATCCATGCAGCAAACATGGTGATGAAAAAAGACTTGAAACATTTTACTCACTAAGAAAAGAAAAAAAGACTTAATACACCTCAAGTAATTTTCGGGACTGAATATGAATTAAGAAATTCATGTTAAAAGAGTTATTAATATTTATATCTAATAATGCATTTATTCAATTCGCTCCATCAATATTATCAACCCTAAAATAGGTAATTTTTCTTTTTTGGCAAGCTCAGCGAACAACAGAAATTTTTATCATTGACGTTTTTTTTCCAAACCACCTTTAGGCCAGCAAATGCGATTTAATTATTTACATCCAACAATAATGTAAACTTGTTATTTGTTGATAGCACTAAATATTACTCATATAAGTTTAAAAAATACTACCTCCGGTTCTAATTATAAGAGCTAGTTGATTAATTTGAGGAGATTAAAGAAGTAAGTTGAGTTAGTTATTTATCCTAAATATGTGTTGTCTTTTCTAAAATATCCTTGCTAATTAAGTGTATTAACTAGAACTATCATTGTTAGAAAGGCTACTTTGAAAAAAATATATATATAAATATGAGAGACAAAGTGGATAGCGATCTTATATTTAGGATCAAAATAAAAGTCAAACAGGGTTTTATATTAAGGACCTGAGCTAGTATATAAAAAATGGCTTTACCCCAGTTGAACAAAATTTTAGTTGAAAAAATTTGTCTTAAAACCATGTGGCCAAACCCACGTTGCAAAAAATAACTTAAAAAATCTGTAAGAAAAATTGCTTATTTCGCAACATTTCTTTTTTAAATGGGAAAATGGTGAAAAAGGACTGCCTAAAAAAAAATTACATGCAAAGACCGATTTGTAAAGATTGTCATCAAAACTCATATTATTATTGTCAAAACCCATATTAATATTGTCATAAGTCTTTATTTGTAATTTTTTTTATTTCAGTGGTTTTTTTTTGCCTTTTGTTTTTTAAATCTTGCAAATAATGCAATATTTTTTGAAACAAATTTTCTGAGAAAATACATGTAGCGGGAAACGAGGGACCGAAAATTCCTGACATTGTTTCCGACTTCTGAGGAGGCCGGAGGGAAGGGGGAGCGAGATAGAGGCCACTGTCCTCTGTCTCTCTCCCCCCTTCTTCGATTGGTGTTCCTTTAGTGACTCTCTCTCTGGACTTTGTCTCCTTCCATCTGCAACTCGAATTTCCTTTGATGTTTCATGTCTCCGTCCTATGTCCCACGTTGCTGCATTTCGAAGATGAACGACTCACTGGCGTTCGGTACATTTTCTTTTTCATATTTTCACATTCATGACCTGTATCTTGAAGCTTTGTTGATTGTTCCATAATAGGAATTTTCTTTTTCAATATGGAGCTTTTGGTTACGAGCGTATTAATAATTGTTTTTCTGCATAAGCTGGATTCGTTTTGCTTCTGCTACAGTTTTTGAAAAAGCCAAGAACCATGAATGCATTAGTTAGTCGGGAAGAGACAATAGCTGGCCAATTTTTTATTTAGTTTTATTTTTAATATTTGGAGAGCATGGTTGTTAACTGATTTATGATTGCGAATTTGAATAGTTGATTTTACCTCGGATTTCATTTCTCTTTCTCTGTTTTTCACTCGTGAATTTATAATTTGATTTCAAGTTATTCAACTTTACATATTATACAGACATTTTATGCATCAAACGATCATGCTTACGTGCTGCGGTTAATAATTTTCGTATGCCTATCTTATTAGGCTTTAGAAGAAGAAACTGGGGATAATTCGCTCCTAAAGGCTACACTTGGTTGTTCTTAGTTGGCATGTGTAAACGATTACCGCATTGAGCTGAAATCTGGCTAAATGGGACTACGTAAATTAAGAGCAAAGATTAAAAGGAGCCATCTTTACACATTTGCTTGTCTAAGACGAACTCACACTGCACATGAGAATGCTCAAAACCTTCAAGGTCCTGGTTTTTCAAGAGTTGTACATTGCAACCACCCTCATCTCTCTGAGAAGAAGCCTCAGATTTACTGCCGGAATGATATATCAACTACAAAATACAATGTTGTAACATTTTTACCTAAAGCACTCTATGAGCAATTTCGACGGGTTGCTAATATATACTTCCTTGTGGCCGCATGCCTCTCGGCCTCTCCAATCTCACCATTTTCTCCAGTCAGCATGATTGCTCCTCTAGCATTTGTTGTTGGGCTTAGCATGGCAAAAGAAGCATTGGAAGATTGGCGCAGGTTTCGTCAGGATGTTAAAGTTAATCACCGGAATGCTAGTGTCCACAAGGGCAATGGTGTTTTCACTCTCAAACAATGGCAGGACATTGTGGTTGGGGATGTAGTAAAAGTAGACAAGGACCAATTTTTTCCTGCTGATTTGCTTTTCTTGTCATCCAGTTATGAGGATGGGATATGCTATGTGGAAACTATGAATTTAGATGGTGAGACAAACCTAAAGGTGAAAAGATCTTTGGAGGTTACCATGCTTCTATATAATGATGAATCTTTTAAAGATTTCACGGGAATAATTCGTTGTGAAGACCCAAATCCTAGTCTCTACACATTTGTAGGAAATTTTGAGTATGAACGTGAGGTTCATCCGATTGAGCCCAGTCAAATTCTCCTCCGAGATTCAAAGCTCAGGAACACTGATTTTATATATGGCGTGGTCATTTTCACTGGTCATGAAAGCAAAGTGATGCAGAATTCTACAAAATCTCCTTCAAAAAGGAGTAGAATAGAGAGAAAGATGGATTACATCATATACCTCCTATTCACTGTTCTTATTTTGATATCCTTGGTTAGTTCAGTAATATTCGCTGTAATCACTAGATTCCAAACAATAAATTGGTGGTATTTAATGCCCATGCAGTCAGAAGTCCTGTATGATCCCAATAATGCTCTATTGGCTGGGTTGAGTCATCTGGTTACTGCACTCATTCTTTATGGATATTTGATACCCATATCACTTTATGTTTCAATTGAGGTTGTGAAAGTTTTACAAGCAAACTTGGTTGAACAAGACTTGCATATGTATCACGAAGAAACTGGGACTCCTGCTTGTGCCCGAACATCAAATTTGAATGAAGAATTGGGTCAAGTGGACACTATTCTTTCTGATAAGACTGGAACTTTAACTTGCAATCAGATGGATTTTTTAAAGTGCTCCATTGCTGGTGCTGCATATGGTGTGAGTTCTAGTGAAGTTGAACTTGCTACAGCACAGCAGATGGCTCTTGAACTTGAGGAGGACCAGCAGGAGGAAAGTCTATCCAATACACCCACACATGAGGGTAAAGCATCTGTTTCGTGGGAAAATGTTGACCTGGAGACTGTTGTTACATCCAAGGGTGATGAGGCTCAGAAGGCTACTATAAAGGGTTTCAGATTTGAGGACGGTCGCCTCATGAACTGCAGCTGGTTGAAAGAGCCCAATCCTGATGTCCTTTTATTGTTTTTTCGGATATTAGCTGTGTGCCATACTGCCATTCCTGAGCTGAATGAGGAAACAGGAGCTTTAACTTATGAGGCTGAATCCCCTGATGAAGGGGCTTTCTTAGCAGCCGCAAGAGAATTTGGTTTTGAGTTTTGTAAAAGAACTCAAGCAAGTGTTTTCATCCATGAAAAGCTTTCACCTTCAGAACAAGCTGTTGAAAGGTAAACTTCGTTGGGCTTATATTTTTTTGTCTTTTATTGTTCATTGAGGAATGTTTACAATTCTTGCAATTATTTATATCAAAATATTTTTCTGTCTTTGATTTTACATTTATTCTTCTTTTGGCTGAATGATACAGGGAGTACAAAATCCTGAATCTATTGGACTTTACTAGCAAAAGAAAGCGAATGACAGTGATTGTGCGTGATGAGGAAGGAAGTTTACTTCTTATGTGCAAAGGGGCTGACAGGTTAGTTTATGTAATGTCAGGTTCCTGTTTCTAACTGCTTTCAACAGAATATATTGAGGCTAATGACCAAGAATGAGCTCCAATTGGATTTTCCATTAGAGTGAATTTTGAAAGAAATTTAAATTTCATTAAGTTTTGTAAAGTATACTTACCTCTAGTTTTCAATAAAATATGAAAATCAGTGCACCAACGAGATGTCCAAGGAAAGAAGCCTGCAAACATGTACACATGTGGACACAAATCAAGCTTTGACTTTCGTCATCTCACTCTACTTGGTTATGCAGTATCATATTTGATCGACTGGCGAAGAATGGAAAGACGTATTTAGAGGCCACAACCAAACATTTGAACGAATATGGAGAAAATGGTTTGAGAACATTGGCTCTAGCTTACAGAAAGCTTGATGAGGAAGAGTACAATGCTTGGAACAATGAGTTTCAAAAAGCCAAAACGACTGTTGGGCCTGACAGAGAGGCAGTGCTTGAGGAATTAGCTGAAAGAATGGAAAAAGAGCTCATTCTTGTTGGGGCTACTGCTGTGGAAGACAAACTCCAAAATGGGGTTGGCTTTATAATTCTTCATTAATCCATATCTACTGTTGTAGGTTTCTTCTTCCTCATTCATTTTTAACTTTTTTTTCCTTTCTTATCAGGTCCCCCAATGTATTGATAAACTTGCACAAGCGGGTCTCAAGATCTGGGTTTTGACAGGGGATAAGATGGAAACTGCAATCAACATCGGGTCTGTCTACTAAAAATTATTTAGCACGCTATGTTATTCTATCTCGTCATAGTTAAGTTTGAGCTACCATGCATTTGTAACCAAGATATTCTTTTATTGTGTGGTGCAGTTTTTCTTGTAGTTTGCTTCGACAGGGCATGAAGCAGATCTGCATATCTATTCAAGAGGCAGACTCAAATTTTGACAAAGAGGTATTGTCTTATTGAGAGAGTTGAGAAATTTACTTTATGGACATAGGTTTCATCTGATTTTAGACGTAGTCTTTGTACACCCTCAGGCCATAAAGGAGAGCATTTTGAATCAAATCATCAATGCCTCACAAATGATAAAGCTGGAGAAAGATCCACATGCTGCATTTGCATTAATTATTGATGGGAAGGCTCTTGCATATACTTTAGAAGATGACATGAAGCATCAATTTTTGGGATTGGCTGTTGATTGTGCCTCTGTCATCTGCTGTCGTGTGTCTCCCAAGCAAAAGGCACTGGTAGGACCTTTTTCCCATTTCTCATTTATACTTCTGTAGGTATCCTTTTAACATTTTGTACTCTACATATTCGTTGTTTGTCACTTTCAGTACTGCTATTATGGGGAATTTTGGTTTATTTTGCACAATGATACACTTGGCTCCATTAAAGCTTGTCCTGAAATAGTTTAAGCGAGGCTAATTATAAAAGGCTCAAGTGGATCCACAAGTGCAATGGTTCACTGCTTCTAGAAAAATAGAATAATGTTGCACACTGGTTCTTTCTTATTAACTTGTGAATACATTGGTGTTAGGTAACAAGGTTAGTTAAAGAAGGCACTGGGAAGACCACTTTAGGAATAGGTGATGGTGCAAATGACGTTGGCATGATTCAAGAAGCAGATATTGGTGTTGGTATAAGTGGGGTTGAAGGTATGCAGGTTAGTGATGTACATTCCAACACTTCATGGTTGTGCGACAAAAATATGGCCGCATTCCTAGCTGTTTTATTGCAACATTATATTCAAAGACGACTGAATTTTACTTGTGTAGCTTCCATTACTATGTTTTCAAAAGACAGGAAGTTTAGAAAGGGGGAGCCTGTTATGGATATTTACCTTCGTAGCTCCAATTCTCAAGATGCTGGGGAGCAAATGTTTTGCAACCTTGTCAAGTCATTTCGTTTCTGTTTGTGATATTTGATAAACAAACCAATGAAGAAGTGAGCTCTGCATTGTCATGTCATCTCCAGACCAATTTCTTAAATTATGAGAAAATGGAAGTGCCTTGTAGGGGGGAAAAATCAAGGTTTCCTTTATCAAGAAAAAGTTAGAAATTTCTTTCTTTTGGCTTGTAGATTGTTTTAAATATGACATGTTTAGGAAGTATCAACTTCTCAAAATGTAAATTCTGTAATTTGTATACTATTCTTCAAACAAGATAACGTAAATACACTAACTTGGTTGGATTCATTCCCAAGCTCTTATCATTAACTTGTTGTAGAGTATTATAGGGATAATAAATGATCTCTAGCCACTACCAATCAATGGACTCTCTTTCAAATTTATTTTCATCGTTAGAAGTCAAGAAAGTGAACATTCAGGTTTTTCTGCTTCAGAAGCATGTCTAAAATCTAGGAGCTCAAACTTGCAAATTTTTCAGGCAGTGATGGCTAGTGACTTCGCTATTGCCCAATTTAGATTTTTGGAACGACTTTTGGTGATCCATGGACACTGGTGCTACAAGAGAATAGCTCAAATGGTGATTGCTGATGATGTTCATCTTGAATATTATTTTCGCATGTTGGATATGTCCTCAATGTCACTCTATTATAAATTGATATTGACGTTCTACGCATGCAGATATGCTATTTCTTCTACAAAAACATAGCTTTTGGGCTCACCATCTTTTATTTTGAGGCCATGACGAGCTTCTCCGGGCAATCAGTTTATGATGACTGGTACATGATATTGTTCAATGTTGTTCTTACATCATTACCTGTCATTTCACTTGGAGTTTTTGAACAAGATGTTCCATCAGAAGTTTGCTTACAGGTTTGTCCTTTTCATAGCGTTTCGTCCATGTGAAACAATTGAAGCAAACTTCCCAACCTATGTTTATAATGCCATATTTCTCCTTGCAGTTTCCTGCACTATATCAGCAGGGCCCGAGAAATTTGTTCTTTGACTGGTATAGAATATCGGGATGGATGCTCAATGGTCTTTTTTGCTCCCTCGTTGTCTTTTTATTCAACATCTGTATTTTTTATGACCAAGCCTTCCGAGGTGATGGCCGGACCTCTGACATGGCCGTTGTCGGTACCACGATGTTCACTTGCGTCATTTGGGCTGTCAACTGCCAGATTGCTTTCATCATTTGCCATGTAACATGGATGCAATACATATTTATCATAGGTAGTATAGCCTTTTGGTACATATTCCTGGTGCTATATGGCATGCTTTCGCCAACTTACTCAAAAACCGCCTACCAAATCCTGCTTGAAGTTCTCTCTCCTGCACCAGTGTATTGGTTGGTGACTTGTCTAGTAACAGTTACTTGTAATTTCCCTTATTACGCCCACATATGCTTCCAAAGATGGAAAAATCCCCTGGATCATCATATCATCAGAGAGATCAAGCACTACAAGAAGGACGTAGAGGACCAACGCATGTGGAAGAGGGAAAGGTCTAAAGCAAGACAGAAAACCAATATCGGATTCAGTGCAAGAGTTGAAGCTAAGATGAGAAACTTGAAGCAGAAGTTGCAGAAGAAGCAATCAACCTTGCCTTTCATGTCTTCTCCTTCTCCAGAAAGAAAATACAGATAATTTAACAATTTTGGTTTGATTTCTTTTTCTTCTTTCTTTTTGAGTACAGATGCATATGATTCTTTGATCAAATGGTGGGTTATGATGCTAGGGATTTGACTTAGAAAAGCGTTCTGTTATGCGTCATACAGATAAAGGAACAAGTGTGATTATTTTGTTTAGGATTATAGACGTGAGAAATTACATCCCCCTTGTAAATTTTGAACTATATCAACTACAAGAGTTGCATCAATATTTAATACTATTTGTAAGTTGTCTTAAATTTTTGTAGCAAATTTTCTATCTTACCCCAATTAATTACTTATTTTAATATTTAATATATTTGTTATGTCATTTCCCAAACTATCATCTCTTTTCATCACATATTCTCTTTGTTTCATAATTTTTCTTATTATAATAATTTTCTTATACTCTCTCTCTCATAAATAAGGATATTTTAGATAAAGAACTTCTAGCTTTTACCTATTTATTATCTTTAACTAACTTTTGATCTACATAATGGAGTTTAATGTTGCTTATAATAAGAAACAAAGGAGTGCTATTTAAAATTGCATTCTCACATTTCAAATTAGATCATCTTAAATGATTTAATTTTGTAATTGAGAAACTGGTGGTTCACAACCACAAACTACTCCTATGGTCCTATTTATAGGATAGAAAGAGAATGTATTTTTTTATTCTATTTATAAGGTACTGAGAGAAATTTTATGTATTGATGTATAATTTTACTCCTTATTTATTATTGTGTTAACTTTGTTTATATGAAGTATAATGTATATTAAATAGGGATAAAGTTTGAAAGTCATTAAATTTTAAATGAGAGTTAATGAAATTTAAGGCTTTCCTTGATTTGTGTGAAACATGCTGGAAGTGCCTTATAAATAGGATCAAAGAAGTAAATAATGATATCTATCAACAAATGTCTATCCTTAAGCGTATATTGTTCACAACCGCCAACTAACTTTCTAACAATGACATCTATGTACAAACGTCTGTCCCTCCCAACCAAATGAAAATTGACCCACAGGATCAGCACCCGAATTTCATCCCAAGTACCTTGGCGCTACATGGTTATGCTGCTGCCTGCCCCGACAACTTATGAAGAAAGCTTTTGGGTTTTAGTCAGAAAAAGGGTTAGACGAAGGTAAGAACTTGGTTGGTACCTTTGTCCATAGACGTTCGTGCCAAGCCTCTGTTTCCGACTTATTCAATCCAGCTCTGCAGTCTCTTCCAAATTTTTAGTAATCATATTCATTGGTGCTACTTCATCAATTCCTTTAAAGTAGTTGGTAAGTTTAACTCAGACGATACAATGTGGTTGATCCTTTTGCCTACATTCACGATCAAAGACAGGAGGTGAACAGAAGGTTTCCAATAAAATAACAAAAGAACCCTATTTTGAAAGACTCAAGGAAGCCAATCAACCAGCAACATTAAAGGGAGATATGGTTAAATGATAGACAAAAACTGATTCAAATCCATATTACTTAAAAGAGAGAAAAATTTACTGTTAAGGTCTTCAAAATGGTCTTTTCTTGTAGGGTCAAAAAGCTATCTGCAGCTTTTTGCTCTCCACAAATAAGTATCTAAACTGAAACTCGTACCAACTATATGAACTCGATAACTTCAGTTTTAAGATCGATTTAATTTAATATATTATTTGCTCAAAAAAATATTATAAACATTTTCTTCTGTCCTTGTTATTATGTATTACCTCCGATCCTAATTATAAGAGCTAGTTGACTAATTTGAAGAAATTAAAGAAATAAGTTAAGTTAGTTATTTGTAATAGATAGATATTATTTTTCCTAAAATATCCTTGCTAATTAAGTGTATTAGTTAGAATTATCATTGTTAGAAAGATTACCTTAGAAAAAAATGTATAAATATGAGAGACAAAGTGGATTGGGGTCTTATATTTAATATTAAAATAAAAGTCAAATAAGGCCTTATATTAAGGACTAGAGGAAGTATATTGCTTTTAATTAAGATTTTCCTTTTTTATGGTTTCATTTTTTTTCATAAAAATATTTTTATACAATTTCTGATAGGTTCTGGTTTCTGCCCCCTTACTTTATGACTGCTGTTGAGCAGCTTCAGGGGGTGGGACTCGAATGGTGTGTGGTATGGGATGCAGCTAAAAAGAACATAAATATACACTCCATTGCATCTTTATCAGTTATCAAAAACATTCTTATTATAATTTTTTTTTTGCCTTTACTTCAAAAAAAATGGTTCCATGTGGCTGGAAAAAATTAGTGTTTGCAACCGTGAATGTACCTTAGCTCTTTAAAATATTATGAAAACATGTTTTGGACAAAAAATTAAAGTAGTTTACTGGCTCAGGATAATATTGTGAGGAAGATGCTCATGAACAATTGTTCCGTAAACAGCAGCAGCACCAACCAAAAAAGGAGGAATTAATTTTGTACTTCCTATAATTTTGATTTGATTTAATTATAACTTAGCCTTTAATTTTGACTAAATTATATCTTAATTCTTACATGTTGACTCCACAATCTAATTCCTATAATTTTGACTCAGTTGTATAGCAGCACCTAAATTTTAACTTATTACAACATATTTTCAACAGTTATAACCATTTAAAATTTTAATCCATGAATTTCATAAAATATATAATTTTATTTTTTTAAAATGTAGTAAGTAAATTTTAGATAGTTAAACAATAGAGGATGAATTGCATCAAATCAAAGTTAAAAGAATTTAAAATTATAACACCTAAGTTAAATTTAGATATTAAATTACAAGTGAGAAGAAAAGATTAACTTTGAAAAATTCACATTAGGTCTCATCCAAGAAGAATAGATACAAAAATCCATTGAAATTATTAAATTAATCTGAAGTTCTAAAGGATCTCATTATTATTGTAAGATATTACACTTGTTTAATTACTAAATTAGCATCATCTTTTTTGTTTCAACTATGCATTGATAACTGAAATGGCTATTATTAATAACTTAAAGTATAACAATCAACAACAGATTTTCTCAGTATATCACATTAGCATATTTAATTTGAAATTCTTTTGATGCTCTAAGAAAATCTATTATTAATGGCTACCATAATAATTATTAATTATTGTACTTTAAGTTGTTAATAATTACCTTTTGAAATATCAATATATATGGCTAAGTAAATGATTGTCTTTTCAATTGCTAACGCATGCTACTAAAAAAAATTGATAATTTAAAAAAAAGAAGGACAATTTAATAATTGAATAAATAAAATCTCTTACAATGATGTTGAAACTTTAAATCAATTTGATAATTTCAAGTAATTTTTTTTTATATTTATTTCTCTCACGTCAAACATTAATGCAATTTTCTCGTTAATTTTCCCCAACCATAATAATCAGCACTTAGCACCCAGACTCATGAAAACAACGTCGTCGTTTTAGACGCTAGGAGTCTCTGATAGAAAAGTGGGAAGGCATGGCGAAGAAAATGAAAAATACAGCCTCAGCCGGCTGCGAGAAAATCCGCGTCCATTGGATCAAAGCGCCATGACGCTCTCTGGGGCTTTCTTCTCCCGCTCTTCATCTTCCGCCCTGCGAACTTCTATGAGCTCAATTGCTTTTGGTCTCTTTTAATCCTCTGTTCCACCGTTTCTCCCCTTTCCTCTTTCTTCATCAGCCTTCGATTTTCCTGCTGCAATGCCTACTTGAAGTGGTTGGTGTTTCGTTTCCAATTTTCATTTCTGAAGAAAATTCCTTTTCTAGGGGTTATGAAGTCCAACCACTTTTTGCTTATTTAATTCTAGGTTTTAGGTCTGATCGTTGATCAAATTTTGCTGGATGGAACCTCGAGTTGGAAACAAGTTCCGTCTCGGCCGGAAGATTGGCAGCGGATCGTTTGGAGAGATCTACCTCGGTAAGTTCTGAATCCATTCGCTTTTAATTTGTTCCTTTTTGTGCTGAGGAATTCTGAATTTTTGTTGATTTCCATTTTCTCGGGTTGTCAGGTACTAATATTCAGACAAATGAAGACGTTGCAATTAAGCTTGTGAGTACTCTGATTTGATTTTTTTTCTTTTGGAAAAAAAATTCTCTGTCATGGGCGAGTTCGGGATAGTAGTTTATAAATCACTGCCAATGCGTAAAACATGTTGCAGATTTGTTTCAACTCAGTACTGATATATTAATCTAGTTTTTTAGTTTAAAATCTCGAATATGCTGCTGGGAAATGTAGATCATCGTAGTGTCACATTGTAGGATTAGATGCGTGCTTAAAATTCAAGTGACAAGTTTGATTTTTTTTAATGCATTATGAATGCCCCGACTAATTTGCTTAACTTCTGGAGAACTTGATGAAGAATGAGTACAGGAAAAAAAGAGATTATTGTACTATCCTGATAATTTTTTGTTTCCCCCCTTAAGAATCTGTTAGGGGTTGTCTCATCGTAGTTTCCTCAATCAGTTCTGGTAGAAAGGAGTTCGCTGATAGGTTTAAAATTTTTATGCTTTAGTGCTGCGGTTGCACAAGGCGGACGATTGTCTTCAGATGTCTCCTTCATATCTTATGTATATCTTATTGTTCTAGATTCTGGGGGATCGATATGAATTTTAAGGTTATAATTATCTGAATATTTTGTTGATATTTATTTGTTTGGCCTGGATACTGTTATATGGTGATTGGAGCATTGGTTACTACCTGATAGACATTGCCTAAGGCCTGAACTCAATTTCTTGGATCCTTTTCTTCATGCTATGCTTTGTTTTATTATCAGTTTTAACCCTCATGCAACTTTTAGGGTTTCATTAAGTTTGTCATGAAGGTCACTGATGGTGGTTGACATCTTGGCGAACTATGTTAGGGATAAGGGTTGTGTTTAATGAAATGTTTTCCTCCCCTTTGTCTTTTGACTCAGGAAAATGTCAAGACCAAGCACCCCCAACTGTTGTATGAATCGAAGTTGTATAAAATACTACAGGGAGGAAGTAATGACTCTTGCCAAAATATTTCTGCGTACTGGATTTTTTTTTTTTTTTTCACAGGCTCCATATTATTCTCGTAGGTTAAACAGTTTCTATGACTACCTGTTTTTGACAGCTGGAATCCCAAACTTAAAATGGTTTGGAGTTGAAGGAGACTACAATGTGCTTGTAATGGATTTACTGGGGCCTAGTCTTGAAGATTTATTCAACTTTTGCAGTAGGAAGTTGTCCCTCAAAACTGTTCTGATGCTTGCTGATCAGATGGTAGGGTTCCTGCACTATTGAACATTTTTTTCTTTTGTTTCGCATTCTCAGTTTTTTATTGTTACTAAATGTGCTACCTTGGACTATTTTCAGATAAATCGAGTTGAATTTGTCCATTCTAAATCATTTTTACATCGTGACATCAAGCCAGACAACTTCCTCATGGGTTTAGGGAGGCGTGCTAATCAAGTATTACTTTAGTGCTAGCTTATTTATAATTCTTTACAACAATGTATCATCTGTCATGCTTTATATGGATGTATAATTTTCTAAGTTACCCCTCTTGTAGGTGTACGTCATTGACTTTGGCCTTGCTAAGAAATATAGAGACACTTCGACTCATCAGCATATCCCTTACAGGTAATTATTCTTTAAACAAATTAGATATACTGGATCTGCTATTTTATGAAACTATGTTTAGGTAATTTACCCTCTGAGATGTGCACATGTGTATGTATATAATGTATGTTTTTATATATATTTTTACTTTGAATATCATGAAGTCAGTTTTTTGAACTATTCATATTGATATGACATTTTTTTTGGTGGCTTTAACTATTAATGTACTTTTCTTCTGTGTATGATAATTTAACATACTGCTAATTTTTGCAGAGAGAATAAGAATTTAACAGGAACTGCAAGATATGCTAGCATGAATACTCATCTTGGAATTGGTATTTATCCTGAAAAATATTCCCTTTCTTTTGTATTCATTGGTGGTCAGCTGGTATTCTGATTTTGGATAATGTCCTTTTATTCTTTTATAGAGCAAAGCCGTAGAGACGACTTGGAGTCACTTGGATACGTTCTTACGTATTTTTTGAGAGGAAGGTAAACCTCTTTGTGCCTTTGTTACCTCTTATACCTCTTCTTATTTCTAAGCATTAAATTTTGACATGGTATTTCTGTAGCCTTCCTTGGCAGGGACTGAAAGCTGGCACTAAGAAGCAGAAGTATGAAAAGATTAGTGAGAAGAAAGTTTCTACTTCTATTGAGGTAAAATTATGTGCTGAGACTGTGTCCGTGCATATCAGTTGTAATTTTGTAATCAATATCTATATCATAACTGAATACGGATTACATTTTCTGTAGGCTCTCTGCCGTGGTTATCCATCAGAATTTGCATCATACTTCCATTATTGCCGGTCACTTCGGTTGATGATAAACCTGATTATGCTTATCTAAAGAGGCTCTTCCGTGACCTTTTATTCGTGAAGGTTTGTGGATGCTAAGTTGTTTTTGGTGATCATATTTCATTTTAGATGGTTGTGTTAATTATTTCTTGCTGTCATGCTTGTTTTCTGGTTTCACCAGGATTTCAGTTTGATTATGTCTTCGACTGGACCATTTTGAAATATCAACAATCTCAAATTGCCACTCCTCCTGCCCGTGGTGTTGTAAGTGATATGTTCAATTTGGTTGTTCTCTTCACTTGTTGGCCTAGGTGATCTTAGTAGAAATGTTGTTTGCAGGGTCCTGGTGTTGGACCAAGCTCTGGCATGCCACCAATGGTTGCAAATGCTGATAGACATCTAGGTATGTAATTATATGTTTATATTGTCATTTATTTTCTTAATTCACTGATCTATAAGTATATTGATTGAGATGTCTTTGATCAAAATGCCTTGAAGAAAGTAAGGCCACCTTTTCTTTTACTTGTTTAACTTCTTCCATGTTGGTGAGTGTAAATAAAAAATTATAATATCTGCGAAATGGTTTTACAAGGTTATGTTAGTCTATGATTGGTGTCAAATATTTTCCTTTGTGATTGTGTGTTTTACAGAATATTGACTTGATTGTAGGTGGGGAAGATGGTAGGCACACTGGTTGGACTTCATCAGATCCTACTCGGAGGAGAAACTCTGGACCCATTGCAAATGATGGCATCTTACCGAGACAAAAGGCCCCAGTTGCAAATGACTTGGCTGGTTCTAAAGATGTTACGGTGTGTATGTTTTGACTACTGAGGATTTTCTTCCTTTGGGTGTATTTCTTGAACAAAGTTGATATATTAAGGTTAAGTTCTTTTCACTTTGGATAGAAAAAAGGACTTATTGAGAATCCTCTGAAGGAAAAAAATTGTGGACTCATTAGCTCAAAAGAGCTCTCCAATCCCTTGGCAAATCCAGAAGGGAAACCCTCCTGTAAATGAAAACCATTAGCTTTAACCCACGAATGCTTGGAAAAAAATCATTAGCTTTAACCTACAAAGGCTTGAAAAACTAAGCATCACGCACGCACGCACTTGGGTATTTTGAATGAGAAAATGAGATATCCCCAACAAGCTACCCTTCTGCATATTTTCTTCTGGTGACTCTACATTGGGTAGGAAGGGGAGTCAGCTCTAGTCCTATTGACTAGGGTGTCGGTGGCGGGAAGGAGATGCCAATTTGCATCTCTTTTTACATCGTAATATTCCTTATAAGTCCTTGAGTCCTTTCAAAAACATGCTAATGCATTTTAAATGATTATAAACTTGTTATTTTGGACTGCCAAAGGGCCAAGTGAAGTTGGATAGAGATTATTGGGACTTCAATTAAAATAAGAATGAAAGCAATTAACATAAAATAGAGCAATTAAAACATTTCCTAGACTTTTCCATTTTATTTTTAGCTTCCATTGATGGGATAATTCCCCATTCACAAATAATTAGGAATACCACCATTAACAACGGCACTCTGAATGTTCTTTTCTTATTCTTCATTACTAGGTAATCTCTTTTATTCTGTTGCCTTCTGGCTCCAGGGAAGTCTGAAAAACCTTCTTCATCCTATTGGCAATTCATCTTAAGTGAAAGATAATGAGGAGGAATACTGGAAAAAGAAGTTTGGAAAATAACATTTATTGGAATTTAGGAATAGAATATGCTTACCGTAGAAGAAACTTGTGATGCTAAGTGTTGGGTCTTTATCATTTTTCTGATGAGTTTGGGAAATGTTCTAGTGTGGTTATAGTTCATATTTCCTGTGAATGAAAACAACTTGAGCCTTTTTGTTTTGCTTGTGGCATTTAAGTAAGGAGATCTGATCTCGTTAGATGCTTTATGATCATGCTGTGATTTCCTGTCAGTTAATGTTGCACCTGTCCGCCTGTTAATAGTCTATTGCAGTTAGCATCCTGTCAAACTTTTGACTTCTTTTGTATTGATTATGCAGTTGTCAAGCTCCAATCTCTTCCGGTCAAGTGGATCACAAAGACGAGGTGCTGTTTCTGGCAGTCGTGATGCAATTGTTAGCAGTGAGACTGAACGCTCTCACCATCTTCCTGTGGATGCAAGTCCTGGAGCACTTCGCAAAGTCTCTGGCGCTCAAAGAGGTTCACCTATTTTATCATCAGAACAAAACAGAACTTCATCTGGAAGAAACGTGTCAAATGCAAAGAATTTTGAGTCAACACTCAGAGGCATCGAGGGCCTGCATTTTAATGATGATAGGGTGCAGTATTAGCAGTTGCCTCTCCTGGTACTTTGTAAATTCTGAAAAAGTTTCATACTCTTTCACATGCTTTACTCAAAGGAGTGTTATCTGTGCATTGTTGGGAGAAAGCTGCAACAAGTTGGGAAGTCACTTTAAGAAGTATACAGTAAAGACATGCTTAGGTGGATTCCTGACAATCTCTGGCCTGTTAACGAGGCTTTTGTTAATACTGTTAATGTACTGATATTGGCTTTGCGTCCTTTTTACTATAAATTTTCTTCACTTTTAACCATGCTTTTTGATATCTGTGAAATATTTGAATTTAAACTATTATACTATGAGGACTTCTAAGTAGGGGAATGCGAGAGATTATGTGATCGCTGAGCAAGATGTGAACATGATTATGGGTTGAAGATGTCTTGTTTGTATAACAACTAAGTCGGAGCTTTTGATCTTCAAGTATATTTTGTCAAAATATTTGATCAACTTATGGCGTTATTTTTCCTGTTTAATGCTGATTGTCTCACACACTGCTATTTATTTGAACTCTACATTGATTAATCTTTTACAAGTTCACATTGATTTGGTGGGGCTTGACAACTACGACCTCCTTTGTTTGGTGTACCCTTGTCCCTATGTTATTCTGTTGAGGTCTTTGGTGGAGAGAATTGCTTTTTGTGCCTTTGGGTATTCTCTACTCTATCAGGGTCAGTTTCAAGTACCAGTGTCCGTCACTCTGTTGGTCATTTGGATTTTTCCCCTGAAAGAATAGCATGGGTTACTTACACCAAGAGGTTGGTTTGTTTGTTTGTTTTTGTAAATTATTTTTTTATTTTTGCCAGATTCCAGGTTTGATTGGTGTTGCTTTTACAAAATGTTTCAAGAGTTGAGACCAGAAGCTCCTGAAAATGGGTAGGCTGTAGGCATTTAAACGTGAAGCTAGGGCTCCTAAGGCATATGATTTTGCTTTATTTTGAATTGTGTTGTCTACTTGAAATTTTGATTGAAGCAGTATTTCGTCTCTTCATAGCTTTGTCATAATTTGTATCCATAAATGCTTTTCGCATATTGAAGTTCTAACACCAATAATAAGCTCTGCTTTTACCGCGAGGTCTTATGAGAGATTTCAACGTAAAGGGAAGCATGAGACTGATGCGATTAGTGTTATCATCCTTAATAAATTTCAAATTTATCGAGTTTATATATAATTCGTAACTTTAATTGGTTGCGTAAATCGTATTCGTAAGCTATTCTAACTGCACTACGTTCCATTCGAGTGTCGCGTATGAAACAAAAGAATGGAAAAGTTTAAAGCCAAGATTGAGGGTAAGTGTTAACAAGGATTCTCAGTGCGGCCCCCCGGCCCGGGGGGCGCTATTTATCTTCAATCATAGATTAAATGATAACCTTATCTACAAAATTAAATTTTGAAGTGACAAATCAATCCCCATAATTAAATTCGTTTCTTCAATAAGTCATAAAAGGGGAAAAAAAAAAAAAACAAATTTATGAAGGACCAGATTTTTTGCTGGTCCTGTTTGGATATTTATCTTCGATCTTTGATTCTGGGAAAAGATGCAAATGTATGCCTTGGTCTTGTTTTCTAGCCACACCTAACACCTTAATTTTTTTTAGTGGTGTAATTTCACTCATGATTTTTTTGTGTGTGTAACTTTATCCTCTAGAGCTAAAGTTGCATCCAAAAATCAGAGGTGAAAGTGTATTTTAAAAAAAAAATTATCGGTAAAAACGCACCCAAAAAATAGCAAAATTGCGTCACTAAAAAGATTGGGTGTTGGATACACTTAAAAAATAAGATTAGAATAAATTTGCACCTTTACCCTTGATTCAATGATAACTATTCTGTTTATAAATCGTTTACTTCTAATTTGATGATTCTATATAATTATTATCACGAAATGGGGTTCCTTGTTCAGTGAGTTGCGCTAGTGTTATCATTAGTCGTACAAACGAAAGGGGGAAATTATAATCGTGGCTTCATTTGTTTGGAAACATTTTAAAGTACTCATCCGGTACATAATATAAGACCTATTTAACTAATTTGATTAGATTAAAAAAGTTAGGTAAGTTAGTTAATTACGAGAAATATAACATGTTTTTTTCTAAAACACTATAACCATCTTCCTTAATGTTTTCTCTCCCTCTTCTACTTAATTATAGTTGAGGGACTATCGATAGGTATAATTTGGAAAAAATCGATAAATATAAGAAATATGTTTTATATTTAAAACCAAAATCAACTTAATAATTAGGTTCTATATTAAGTATCAGATCAATACTATTTTACGCGCACCAACTCATTGATGCCAGGAAAATCATTTTCTGGTGTAATATTAAAGAGTTCAAACTGTTAAAGCATGCTTTTAGGCCTGTCACAGTGGAGGTGTTAGAACTTAAAACTATAAATTATTCATGCGTAATCTAAATAATTCAACAACTATCATACGAGAGACAGATGAAGAAGAATTTTTTTTTAAAAAAAAATGTTCAGGAATACTCTTCACAATATGCGCAGAAAAAAGTGGCAGAGGTTTCTTTTTTAATAGCCAATTTCCCTTTTTAAATTTTCTGAGTAAGGATTAAGGAAGCCAAATAAAAACATTAACGAAATTCTGCCTCACACGATCAAAATGTATTTTGACATCTTAGTGAAACAGGTTGATATTGAAAAGCATATATACCAGGATCAGAGGCTGAAACAGATTAATCCCCACAAAACCAAGTTAGCTTTCAAAATAATTAATACTGAAAATTAACCCCCCCAATAATTTTAAAAAAAAAAAACTCCTTTTTTTTTTTGGAATGATAACTAGGAAACAAGCAACAAATACAAAGAAACAGACTTAACCTAGCAATTCTTACACTCCTTGATCGGCCCCCGCCTAAAAAAAAAAAAACTCCATTTCAAAACACAGAACCATACTTCAAAGATGAGCTGAAAATGACCAAGTTTGGTAATTCCATACATAAACATGATAGTTCATGAAACTCCAGAATACATTACAGAGGGACAATTTTTACTTAAAAAAGGATTCAGAATTTAAAGAAAGATCAGTACAAACTCATAAGTACCCATTAATCACCACCATCCATAGATCACATGGTTGTAAGAGTTCTTGACCCACCTGAAGCTTTTTCTCAGAGATCCTTTCATTTTGCCTTCCATGTCGTACACTCTGTAGCTAGCAACTCTCTTCTTCCTCTGCACTTCTGGGTCACTAAAGCTCCAACTTTTTGAAGCTTTCTTCCCTTTCTTCATCTTCCCCTCCTTCTGACTACTATAATTAGCACTGTAACTCCTCAGATCTTGCATGTTTCCTGGGAATCCCCGCCCTCCTGCGTGGCAACCTTCATCTCTGCATGATCTGGATCTGAATTCCATGGTGGGAAATGTTCAGGTTACAGGGGAAAATGGTAAAACAGAGGCTGTCTTTATTATGAGGCGAGAAAAGGAGGAGGAAAGTGAAGAAATGATTGATGGGTTTGCTTTTTTTCCTGTGGTTTTCTTTTTCTTTTTCTTGTTTTCCCCCCTGAATTGTGCTATGATTGTCTGGTACTTTGCCCTTCAAGATTTGCTTAATATAATCAGAATCTTCCATGAATTAGAAGCGGTTGAAGATGATGATGATGGTGTTATTATTAGTGTTTTATTTTATAATGGAATTTGTGGGGTATAGTGACGCTTTCTGCTTTGCTTAACGCCGCAGAATTGCATGAAGGTTCTGCCTTTTTGCCTTTTGGTTTTCAACTTGACTGGTTCAGGTACACCGTGGATCTTTATTATTGATTGTAAAAATAAAATTTTAAAGCCGAAAAAGAAATCAATATTTGTGGCTTTGGTGAGAATGACTTGCAATAATTTCACATTTGATTTGATAGTATAATAATATATTATTTGAGTTTTATATATTTGTGTGAGACATTAATACAAAAAAGAATATATTAAATGAGGAGGAACGAGAAAAAACTAAAAAGATATATACTTATATATATGAAAACTTGTAGTTTGGGTTTAGAAAACATAAAGTTTATATTTTTACAGCTTCTTTATGATTTATTTATTATTTGATTTATCATATAAGTATTAATTTCACAAAATACAAACTTATTACGGATCACCTGATTCTCTGGTTGAAGCTTCTAATTTTACTTAATTAACAAACAAAAATGATGCTGGCCTGAGCCCGCAATAACCTCTTGTTTAAGCTTTGCCACATATTCCAAATGTCTTTGGATTGTATTAAATAATTTCCATAATTTAAGTGTTTGACTTTCTATTTTTGAAAAATTTATAAAATGACCCTTAAAAGTTTTAGGTCAAAATTTTTAAAATTATATACTTTTCTGATCCTAAATATAAGACTTTTT